>NW_007231673.1:22432-24086 GCF_000164805.1 Carlito syrichta | reverse complement strand
AGAAACCCACAGCCAGTATACTCCTAAATGGACAAAAATTGGAACCATTTCCCCTGAAAATTGGAACAAGACAAGGATGCCCACTCTCACCCCTCATGTTCAGCATAATATTGGAAGTCCTGGCTCGAGAATCTGAGAAGAGGAGGCAATCAGGGGTATCCAAATAGGAAAAGATGAAGTCAAGTTATTTCTCTTTGCAGATGACATGGCTGTGTACCTTGAAAACCCAAGAGAATCTGTCAAAAACCTCCTTACATTAATAAAGGCCTTTGGCAAAGTCACAAGATACAAAATAAATTTGCAAAAGACAATCGCATTTCTCTACACCAATAATAAACAAACAGAAACACAAATAAAAATCACAATTCCATTCACAATAGCCACAAAAAAAAATGAAATACCTTGGCATCTTCCTAACCAGTGTTGTGAAAGACCTTTACAAATAATATTACAAAACACTGCTCAAAGAAATCAAAGATGACACAAACAAGTGGAAAAATATCCCATGCTCATGGATTGGAAGAATCAACATTGTGAAGACGTCCATCTTACCTAAGGCAATCTACAAATTCAATGCAATACCCATCAAATTACCAGCAACATTCTTCTCAGACCTAGAAAAGACAGCACAGGAATTCATATGGAAACACAGACGTCCAAGAATAGCCAGAACAATCCTCAGCAAAAAAAAACAAAAAAAAAAAAAAAACAAAGCAGGTGGTATCACATTACCAGACTTCAAACTTTACTATAAAGCTACAATCATCAAAATAGCTTGGTATTGGTATAGGAACAGGCATATAGATCAATGGAATAGAATTGAGATTCCATAAGCAAAACCTCAATTTCTCAACCAACTCATCTTCAACAAAGCCTCCACCACCTACCACTGGGGAGAGGAGAATCTATTCAGTAAACGGCGCTGGGAAAACTGACTGACCACATGCAGAAGATTGAAACAGGACCCCTATCTATCCCCATGCACAAAGGTTAACTCCAAATGGATCAGAGACCTAAATGTAAAACTTCAAATAATAAGAACCTTAGAAAATGAAGGAAATACCCTCATGGAAATCGGAACTGGCATCCAATTCCTGAACAAAACCCGAAACCCACAGCTCATAAGAGAGAAGATAGACAAGTGGGACCTTATTAAACTGACAAGCTTCTGCAAGGCCAAAGAAACCATCAAGATAACAGGGAGACAACCTACAGACTGGGAAAAAATATTTGTCAACACCAGGTCTGACAAAGGTTTAACATCCTGGATCTACAGGGAACTAAAATGTACTGAAAAGAAAAAAACAAACAGCCCCATTATAAAATGGGCAAAAGATATGAACAGACACTTCACAAAAGAGGACATCCGAGCAGCCAACAAACACATGAAGCAAGGTTCTACCTCATTAATCATCAGGGAGATGCAAATCAAAACCACACTGAGATACCACCTAACCCCAGCAGAATGGCAATTATCAATAAGTCAAAAAATAACAGCTGCTGGAGAGGGTGTGATGAAAAGGGAACACTTATAACTGTTGGTGCGAGTGTAAACTAGTCCAACCTCTGTGGAAAGCAGTATGGCAATTCCTAAAAGCTCTAAATATCAACCTCCCATATGACCCCGCAATTCCCCTACTGGGAATATACCCTG
>NW_007231673.1:8691-22168 GCF_000164805.1 Carlito syrichta | reverse complement strand
ACTGGGAAACTATGGGGGGGAGGGGGATGGGTTTAACAGTAGCAAATATCTGTCTGGGGATGGGGAAACACCTCTTACCAGCAGGGTGCCTGAATGAAACGTAATTGTACACCTAACCCTTAACTGTACCCCACAAACCATAATAAAAAATACTGATAGATAAAAGAAAATTAACATTTTGTTACAAATTTTTTTAAATGGGTTTTTTTTCATCTAGTATATGGAAATATATTCCTTGTATTATATTGTTGACCTTATATCTAGCAACTATTTTGTAGAATTATTTGAAATTTATATGCATATTATCTTGCTATTGGATTAATAAATGTTTTATTTTTAAATTTTTGTGTCTCTAATTTCTTCTTGTTGATTTGTTGCACTGGCCAGGACTTCCGGGATAATATTGAGCAGAACTGGTGATACTGAGTGAGCATCCTTGTTTGATTTCAGACCTGTAGGAAGAGATGGAGATTTAATATTTCACAACAGAATATTTTTCCAGTAGATTTTGGTAGATATTCTTTATCTTATTAGGGAATTTCACCTTTTTCTTTTATTTTTATATACATTTTTGCATAAATGTGTGTCCAGTTTTACCAAGTTGGTTTTCTACATCTATTAGTATAATTGTAAATATTGGCCTCACTAAGTACACATAAGTATACACAAATAGATTTGATCTGCTACATATTTTCAGAACTTCTATATTTACATTTGTAAAAGCTTTTGGACCGATATTTTTCTGTTTCAAAATTTTCTTGTCAGCATTTTGACATTGGGATTATGATGGCCCGATTAAACTAGGTGAAAAATGTTCCTTAAGGCAGGTCTGTTTTTATTGCCTTTCACTCCTTCTAGATTTCTTCTTGTGATCACATAGTTTTATCTTTGACATGCCTAACAACTTTTAATTAAGTACCAGATAGCATAGGGGAAAAAAATCCAAATTTGGAGAATGTGTACCTTCTTTCAGAAATGATTCATTTCTCTCCCATATGCAGTCATAATGGTGTAACACCTATTTACCATGGTTCAAAATTGACCATGATATAAATACAGTTGAAATTGACTATAGACGTTAGCTTAGGTCTCTGAAGTTCTTTCATATCTGAAAGTTTGAAGCAAATTACTCTATTAATAGCTTTACCATGCTTTTAATCATATGATTTCTGTATTCCTCCAGATGTTTCTGTTGCTATGAACAAGCTGCTATAGTCCATATATTTTTAATACTATGTTAAAAATAAAATAAACATATTTTTGAAGTTGAAAAAATCATTGAAATTGGTCAGGTTGCAATTAGTGCTATCAGCTATAGAAGACTAAACTGATAGTTGGTCAAGTGGTTATGTGCTTCCCCTAATGATCACTAATTTGGTACGAGGTGAGAACTTCTGACTACTGTATTTTCAGTAACGGACTCAACCAGAGGAAGACTTTTGTTTCTCAATGTGGAGTCTGTCTTCACCTCAATACTTCAGTATGCATGTCTCAAGGAAAAGATTTATAATGTTAATAATAATATTGACACCAAATCTGATGATACAGTAGTATAATCCAATTTGCAGCTTATATTTAAATTTTCTCAAATTTTCTAACACACTTTTAAAACTTTTTACTTTTTCAGTTGTCTATCCATTCAAGAAACAAGCATATCACTTGGTTATGTTGTCCCTTTAAACTTATGAATTCCAAACCAGTTTCTTCTCTGTGTTTTTTTCCTTTTAGTATTTTACTATTTTGAAGAATCCCAGCCAGTAGTCGCTTATATTTTTCATGCTGGTTTTGTGTAGTTGCTTTCTAGAGATTGGATTCTGGTTATGATTTCGAAGATTCCACTGAAACATATTGATGAATTGGACAAACACAATGTCGCTTATGCCATTATTGGTTCTGCTAAGTTTCTCACATAGTAAAGTGATATCTGCCAGATCACTTTATCACAGAGGTTCTGCTTTTTGTGCTAATTAATAAAAATCTATGGCATAGTACATTAAACTCTATAAAAATCCTGCCTCCAAAAATCACACTCCAACAGTCTTTGTTTTAACACATAATACTTGCCTGACCTGATGATCCTTACCTGAATTGTTACTAAGTGAAGATTTTTTTCTATTGTCATTGCTCATCTGTCTTTTAGACAGAGGTTAATCTGTGATAGATTTTTTCCTACATCTTAAAATGAAAACAAACTGAACAAAAATGATAAACCATCAATAGTTTTATGCTTTTCACTAGACTTATTTTTCATTATAAAACAAAACATCATTTTTAACTAAATCATGTTTATTTACAAAAGTTCTGTGAACAGCTACTCTGGACATTTCAGATATCATTTCAAATATTCAATAGTGTATCATTTAAACCATATACACTAGGCAGAGATGTGTGAAAACTGAAATGATGAAATACAGCAGCAATTAGGGACAAACACCGGTGTACAAGCTTAGTGGTGAACAGAGGATATTGAAAAACTTGCTCCCAAGTACCCAAGTACTCATTAGTTTAAGTCAATTGCATAGAACCTCTGCAGAATCATTGATTAAATTCATTCCTGTTTGTTACTGGGTCTTTCCAGCTAGAAATGTCACTGTTCTTCCATGGACCAACATTTTCTCATCTATGTATCAACATTGTTGACTAGGTGATTACTGTTGTTTCTTACAGCTGAATAACTTCTTTATACGTTGTTTATTCATGTCTGTTATTTTCAGGACATGATATTAACATATCTAGCATCTGTGCTGCACGATGACAAAGCATTCTTCAACCCAAAGAGGTTTGACCCTGATCACTTTCTGGATGAAAGTGGCAACTTCAAGAAAAGTGACTACTTCATACCTTTTCCAGCAGGTAACAGAAATTCGTTTCCATTTGTAATCAGGAAACAACGTATGTTTTTAAAGTCAGTTGAAACTTACATGGTACCCCCTCCAGAGCTGATAGAATTATTCTTTGTACATGATCAGAAGCTCCACCGTCAGTCCCCATGTGTTTCTTTGTCATGACATGTCCTCATTTTTGGTCAGATTAGTGAGGATTTGGGGAGTTGTTACCATTCTTCCAAATAAAGAAAACTAAAGTATAGATTGCTTGAATTCTGTGATCACTAAGGTACCCCAGAGCTCCTCCTAGAACTCGTTTAGACTTTCCTCACCTGCCACGAGTAATGTATCTAACTCCACAGCTTCATCGAGTGTATTTTATGTGTTTCTCCTGAACCCCCTTGATGAGATACAGGGATACAAGTATCAAAAAGCACAGAATGAGCACCAAAGGGCCTCACACAAGTTAGGGAAGTAGATAAGTCACCAGATCATAGTACTTCAGTAGGAATGGAACTGTCAGAAAGTAAATCTTAGCCTGCTGGAAAGAGGAGATGGAGCAACTTTCTGATTTTTGCCTTCTCATAACTCATATCGAGGCATAAAATGGAGAAAGTGGCTATCTAATAGTAAGTGATATATTAGCTTCTTCAAAGAAGGCAGAGATAAAGAAAAGAGAAGGCAGGGAATTTTTAAGGAGGCAATGAATCACAGGAGGGGAGTATTTGCTCCACATCAAGATGATCAAACTTGCGCCAAATAACCAGGGACACTGGAAAACATTGGGAATGTAGCAGGTCACTCTGTGATGATTGCAGAGAACCCTGCTGTCCCTCCAATTATGATAACACATTTTGGAACCTGTGTGTGGTGAGTCTGGCCATGGGGATTTTTAATTTTATTCTGTGATATTTCATGTCTGGTTTATATCCGGCACTGCAGATACAAACAGGACAAAGATAGAGATGTTCCTTCTAGAATTTGCATTTCAGTAAAATAGAATAATAGTTAATTAAATAAATTAAGGATTTATTACTTCAGGTGATCCATGCTCCAACAGAAGCATAAATATGGCATTGCAAGAACCCAGAGAGGGCAAGATTTTATTATTTGTGACGATCACAAGGAGTGTAAAGAGGACATACAATTTGATGTATGTCTTAAATTCAGTGTAACAAAAGTTCTTCTTGCACAAAAAGAACAGCACAATTTAAAACTAAAACATCATAGCGATGTGGAGATTTATGAAGAACATGTATGGCCACAACTGAGAACAGATGGTTTAAAGAGTGGAAGAAAATAGCATGGGATATCCGTCTGGGAAAAGGAGACACAAAAATGTGAATGTGTTTTCATAAAGCCATGGGTGGAAACTCAAAGTATTAAAAGAGCTTTTATCATATGGAAATACTTAGTGAATTGCTTGCTTAGAGAAGGGTGTCTGCAAAGATCAGATGTTAATGAGTTTGCAGGTGTGTTCATTTTTTGTTCATTTGTCTATTCAACCATGCTTTCATCCATCCATCTATGTATGCATCCATCCATAAATTTATCCATTCAATCCTTAATTACTTGGTATTCTGTTTTTGCCAATCACAAACTCAGTGTTTGTCACAGTCACACAGAAGGAGTAACTACTTTATGTGTTTTGTTTGTTTGTTTTTAGGTCAATGGATTTGTCTGGGAGAGGGACTGGCCCGCATGGAGCTGTTTTTATTCCTGAATTCCATTTTACAGAATTTTAAACTGAAGTCTCTGATCAATCCAGAGAACCTCAATACCACTAGAATTGAAAATGGAATTTTTTTCTAGCCCCCCATACCAGATCTATTTAATTCCTGTCTGAAGGAGAGGCCATCTGGCTGTCAATGTGCTGTCACCTGCAACTCTTCCTAACTGGGGACATATTCACTCTTAGGGATATCTTCTGTCATATCTTTTCTGATGCGTTCCATTTTCTCAAGTTCCAGTGATCATCCAACCTTCATTAAGGACTTTGTCAGATCTCGGCACAAGTATATCTGCTATTACCATTTATACTCTGTAACACTTTTGTCATGGTTACATGTGCTTATACTTATCTTGTGCAGAATTGATGATATGTTATCATTAAAAAACTGAGAAAAATGATTTGGTTCTGGTAATTCAGATTCATTTAGAGTCTTTCTTGGGTATATGCTCCAAATAAAAAAATATTCATTGCTGGGAAATTTTTTATACATTCATTTTCCTGTGATCGATACAAGTGAGAAAATAAAGTACAGTTCCAGGAGGTCATGCTGTCTTTATAAAGATAAGAGCAGAGAGGAAGAAATAGGAAGAATGTAGGGAAGCTCCCATGGCTATATGTGGGTGCAGGAAAGGAGTAAGTTGGAACTGTGTATTTCTCACATAGCATTGCTGAAAAACAAACCTGCTCTAAATATTGAATTCTGATCAAGAATTGGATGCCAGTTCCAATTTCCATGAGGGTATGTCCTTCATTTTCTAAGGTTCTTATGGTTTGAGGTTTTACATTTAGGTCTCTGATCCATTTAGAGTTAATTTTTGTGTATGGGGATAGAAAGGGGTCCTGTTTCAATCTTCTGCATGTGGTCAGTCAGTTTTCCCAGACCATTTACTGAGTAGTTTCTCCTCTACCCAATCCCCCTACTGGGAATATACCCTGAAGAACTCAAATCACTCTATAGAAAAGATACCTGCACACGTATGTTTATCACAGCATTATTCACAATAGCAAGAGTCTGGAAGCAACCATGCTGTCCATCAAAAGAGGACTAGATTTTAAAAATGTGGTACATATACACGATGGAATACTACGCAGCCATAAAAAATAACAAAATCATGAATTTTGCAGCAACCTGATGGAACTAGAGTCTATAATACTGAGTGATCTCTCCCAGAAACAACGATCTGAGTATCACATATTCTCACTCATATAGTGGACCTTGAACATCCAATGTAATACTATAAGGAAATGACTGACAGGGTGGGAAACTATGGAGGGGAAGGGAGATGGGATTAATGGTAGTAAATATCTGTCTGGGGATGGGGAGACACCTCTTATCAACAAGAGTGCCTGGACAGAGCATATTTGTCTACCTTAACTGTACCCCACAATATCATTTTATTTTATTTTATTTTATTTTTTTGAGTTGGAGTCTCACTCTGTCGCCCAGATGGAGTGCAGTGGCCGCTCCCGGCCACCGCAGCCCCGACCTGCTGGGCTCCGGCGATCCTTCCTCCTCAGCCTTCCAAGTAGCACAATATCATTTTTAAAAAATTGATTAAAATAAAAATAAATAAGTAAATAAATATTGAATTCTATAAACAAACAACAACAACAAATAAACTGCTCTAATTTACCACACTAGTCAAGCTGAGGTTTGCCTCACTCTGAAACTGCACAGGAACTATTTCAGATAGTCTCCTGATCATTTTGACCAAGATGGAAATTCTTTTGGTTGAGATGTGAACATGTTCCTGACCTAGGAGTTGGGAAAATGGGGATTCTAAAGCAAAGTGCTCTACTGACACACTGGTGACACTTAATTTCTCTAAATCACTAATTGTTCATCCAACAAAACAAAGCAAAGTTTAGAACAGTTGATCTCAGAGAGCCCTTCTATCTTCATTTATGAATAAATGAATCACAGATATTTAAAGAGAGAAGGGAACTCTGAGATCAGCTCAGCAACAAAAGAAAGGAGAAGAAATTTCAAGGAATGAAATTTAGTTGCTCTAAAGAGAGCAATTGAGCACATTTCATCCAAATAAGATGATGTGGGTCTTTTAGAGTTTATAGCTGTGTGTGTCAGGCAGTAATTAATATCTTCTTTTTGCCCTGGAGAAAGGGTTCACCACAGGACCTGGACACACTCATATTTTAAAGATTACAACCAAACTCTCCTGAACCCCAATTTACTCCATTGGTGCCATAATTGTGAACTAAATTAATGCTTACTGTGAGGAATACTGGTTTGATTCTTGAAACACTGAATCCCAGGACACAATCAGTAAACTTTGATGACGCAGTGGAAATGAATGCTTTGCGTAGCGGGAAGGGTACAAGATGGCGGGCGTTACAGTCTCCACCTTCAGCTCTTCCATCTGCAGTCTGTGTTGTGTGTCCTTGGCAAAAGCACTGCATCTCTAGGATCAACAATCTCTCCCTAATTTTATCTATGCTCTTTCTGAACTTATTTTCAGCAACGCCAAGAGATGGAAGGAGCTCTGGTGTTTCTCCCTCAGTATCCTGCAAAATTTTGGGATGGGGAAGAAGAGCACTGAGGACCCTGTTCAAGAGGAAGCCTGCTGCCTGGTAGAAAAGTTGAGGAACACCAGGGGTGGGTGACACATTACTCTGTGTCAGTGACCCTAATAGATAATTGTTCTCTAATAACGTCCTCAGAAACATTTCAGGAGATGCCAGATATTTCATTATGGGTCTTGGTTGTCAGTCCTGATGTTCAAAAAGGAGATTTGAAGCAAGAAGTAGAGGAAGCTTGTAGGTATCTGTGCTGTGTGTGTACAGACATGAGTGAGCATAGAGTGTACATATAAAAGGTTGTGTAATCCTATTTTTCTACTCAATCGTTTTCTTGTTTTCAAACCAGATATGATGCAGACAGATTTTGAGTTCATTTTCAGAAAGAGTTAACGAGAAATGTTTTCTCCTGAGTATAAATGTGATTTACATTTCCAGACCATTTCACCACCAAGTCTCATGTGCTTTCATTTACTTGGAATACATCTGTACTGTCCTGTTGGGGCTTGTCTCCCAGGTCCTTGCTTGCAATTTCTGGCCAGTAATGACGCTATATGTGATTTTAGTTGCTGGGCATATTCAATACAGTTCTCACCAATTATTATTTCTCCATAACACTGTACCATTTTTAAAATAGCACTATTAATTACCTCTGGTCTACCATTATTGTGTAGTGATTTATGCATTCTGAGTAAATATATGCTATAACTTAGTTCTGCAAAATACTTCAGGACTAATATATAAATAATTTGTTTATCTGGATTTTGGTATTATTAATAACTCTTTACCCTGACTTCCTTAAGTATCATTTGTCTTTGCTTTCAGTTTTGCTTAACACCTCCCACCCCCATTATAGGATCTGGCATAGACGCTTATGGTAGTTGATTTTCTCCCAGCTCCAATTCTACCCACCTATGAAGTGATTATCACACTGATTTTGATTATTCACTCAGATCCCAAATTCTCTATTTAAAAACTTTCTATTCCAAATGAAGTGAAAGACTAGATATCATATTTTACCTATGAAATGCGCGCACGTGCGCGCGCGTGCACACACACACACACACACACACACACACACACACACACTATCCCCAAAACTTCCCAAGTTATCCCCTATGAACTTGGCTAAAATAAAACTTTTTCTGAGAGCATAGAGCCTTGTGATATTTAAAGCAGCCTGGTACCCAAGCTGTTAACTGAACAGATTTTCTATCTGTCAATGTCTTGCCAGTTATTCAGAACACTTTCAATTCAAGTCACCCTTTAGTGTTTATAGATATGAATTTAGTGGTTCTTTACATATACAGTTTATTGATGACTTGATTTTAAAAATCCATTTTACAGAGCCCCTACCAATTAAAAACCCACTTCTTTTATAATTTATTTTCTTTGCCTGTAAAACAATAGATTTGGCTTAACTTATCAAATTTGAACACTTATTAAAGCATACTTATCTTGATGGCTATATGGAATAATATCCCAGAATTCACACGAGAGCAGCTTTCCCAAAAAATTAAATTTGGAGGCAATTGGATAATAGACTTTAGTATCCTAAGGAGTAAAATTCAGGATTTTTAAAAAATAAGAGATAAGAAAACTCCATTTATCAATTTTAAAATAAGAAATAAAAAGACTCCATGTATCAATTTACCTTTTTGTTTGCATTACTAAGGTTTATATTTGAAATAAAAAGTTACTATTTTGTTTTAGACAAGCAAATCCATTTTATACTTACTTTTTTGTACTGGTGTTTCTTGTTATATAATATAGATGCATTCTGCTTTTCACATTTGTATCTTCAAATACACGAATTCACACACAAACTCTCTAACTTTATCTCCTCTCTACTGAGTCAACATATGATTTTTTTTCATTTCAGTAGCCTCAGGGGTACAAACAGCTGATGGTTTGGGCTTTAAGTGTACTCACCACCCCTACCTGTGCACATTGTCCCTGACAGGTAATTTTTGTCCCTCTGTCCCTTCCCTCCCTCACCGTTCTAGGTCTCCAGTGTCCATTATACCATTCTTTATGTCTTTGTATATCCTTAGTTTAGCTCTCACTTATAAGCAAAAATATGAGGTGTTTGGTTTTCTGTTCCTGAGTTAGTTGACTTAGGATAATGTTCTCCAATCCCATCCAAGTTGCTGCAAAAGACCCGAGTTAACTCTTTTTGATAGCTGATAGATGAATTGCATTTCACAGTGTGTGTGTGTGTGTGTATCATATTTTCATTATCCACCAATTAATATATAGGCATTTATGTTGATACCACATCTTTGCGATTGTGAATTGTGCTGCAAAGACCATGAAGGTACAGGTGTCTTTTTCATATAACAATCTCTGTTCTTTTGGGTAGATACCTAGTAGTGGGATTGCGGTATGAAATTTTATCTACTTATCTACTTTTAGTTGTTTGAGAAATCTCCATACTGGTTTTCACAGAGGTTGTACTGAATTACAAGGACACCAATAGCGTATAAATGTTCCCTTTTCTCCACATCTATGCCAGCATCGACTGTTTTGTTGTTGTTGCTGTTTTCCATTTTTTTATAATGGCCAATCTCGCTGGTGTAAGGTGGCATCCCATTGTGGTTTTAATTTGCATTTCTGTGATTATGAATGATGTTGAGCATTTTTTCAAAATTATGCTGGCCATATGTAAAGCTTCTTTTCAGAGAGGTCTTTTTTGCTCATTTTAAAAATGAAGTTATTTGCTTTTTTTTCTTCCTAAGTGGAGTTCTTTGCAAATTCTGGATATTAGTCTGTTATCAGATGTATAGTTTGCAAATATCTTCTTCCATTCTGTAGGTTTCCTATTTGTTTTGTTTGTTATATATTTTATTGTTTAGAATCTTTTCAGTTAAATTTTCACTTGTTTATTTATAACTTTGTTGCACTTGTTTGGGTTTAGCCATAAATTCTTTGTTACGCCAATGTCAAGAAGAGTTTTACCTAGGTTTTCTTCAAAAATTTTTGTTTTATTTTAAATGTTTTTGATCTTGCATTTAAGCCTTTAATCCATCTTGTGTTAATTTTTGTATATCAGGAGAGGTGGGAATTAAGCTTAATTTTTCTGCATGTAGCTATACAATTTTCCCAGCACCATTAGTTGAACAGGGTGTCCTTTCCTCAGTGTACATTTTTGGCTGCATTGTCAAAGATCAGTTGGTTGAAAGTATTTGGGTTTAATTCCAGAGTCTCTGTTTTGTTCCATTACTATATATGCCTGTTTTTATACCAGTGCCATGCTGTTTTAGTTACTGCAGCCTTATTATATAATTTGAACGTGATGTGATGTGATGCCTCCATCTTTGTTCTTTTTTGCTTAGGATTGCTTTGGCTATTCTGGGTCTTTTTTGGTTCCATATGAATTTTAGGATTGTTTTTTCTAATTCTGCAAAAAAGAAAAGATTTTGGAGGGGATTGTGTAGAATCTGTAGATTACTTTGGGCAATATGGTCATTTTTAACAATGTAGATTCTTCCAACCCAATCATGAGCATTGGATGCTTCTCCATTTGTTTGTGTTCTCTATACTTTCATTCATCAGAGTTTTATAGTTCTCTTTGTAGAGATCCTTAACCTCTTTAGTTAAATATATTTCTAGGTATTTTAGTTTTTTGGCTGTTATTGTAAATGTAATTGAGTTTTTTTATTTGATTTTCAGCTTGGTTGCTATTGGTGTATAGTCGCGCTACTGATTTGATTTGTGTGTGTTGATTTTATATCCCAAAACTTTACCAAATTCACTTATCAAGTCCAGGAGACTTTTGTAGGCATTCTTTGGATTCTCTAGGTCTAAAATTATTCTGCTTATGGATCATTTTTACCGATATGCATATGTTGAAGCACCCTTGCACCTCTGGGATATAATCCACTTAATTGTGGTGTATTATTTTTTCATGTGCTTCAACACATAATTCTTTCAACTATTTATTGTATATAAAAAGTCTTCAACTGTTCTCTCTTTCTCTGAGTTTTATTGTCCATAGGCTCTGCAGACAAATATGATTCTGCTCTAAAAGCTTAAATTATTGTTTTTTGTAAAGTCTTCCTTTTCCTTCCAAAGTAATAGACACACTGGGTTAAAAGGGTTTAAATAAGGATAGTGGATGGTGTGTGTGAATTGCCACTAGTAAAATAACATTCTTTAATCATCTTAGATGTAATGCTTAACTCAATTTAAGGTAAAAGTTATATATATGCTGATATTATGCTCAATTTTAAAATATAAAGATAATATATTTCTAAAAGTTTCCTTAAATTGCAAAATTTTCTTTGCTTTTTAAAAATACAGAATGTATTATATTTACCTATTAATTATATTTTAAACTTGTTTTCAATATTTTAGGCTCATCCTGCGATCCAACTTTTATTCTGAGTTATGCTCCCTGCAATGTGATCTGCTCCATTGTCTTTCAAAATTGATTCCATTCTAAAGATCAGAATTTTCTTACCTTATTGGAAAGATTCTATGAAAACTTCAGGATTGTGAATTTCCATGGATCCATGTGAAGCTAATATTTTTTCTTCTTGAGAAATCCCTTATCCTTTTTTTCTGAAAAGTTCAAAATTCTATATGAATCAAACTGTGGAGTCTAGTTTTTCATACCACAGTCCTGCTCAGAATTTCATGAAGAACCTTCTGGAAAAGATGTCTGGGTAATGAATGACAAAGATCACTGGTTTTATGATGTATGATCCATAA
The DNA here is from genome assembly GCF_000164805.1 of Carlito syrichta. NCBI lineage: Eukaryota > Metazoa > Chordata > Mammalia > Primates > Tarsiidae > Carlito > Carlito syrichta. The sequence continues at coordinate 10,363 of NW_007231673.1, read as the reverse complement.
ACAAACAATTCAATTCTTCTGTTGTTAACTACCATGTCCTACGTTCTGCCAAATGTTAATAGTGTGATTTTTGTTTTTTTTATAATCGATATTTTTTATTATGATATTGTGGGGTACAATTAAGGGTTAGCTACACAAATATGCTTCATTCAGGCACCCTTGTTGATAAGAGGTGTCTCCTCGTCCCCAGACAGATATTTACTAACGTTAATCCCATCTCCCTCCCCCCCCATAGTTTCTCACTACTGTCAGTCATTTTCTTATAGTATTACATTGCATGTTTAAGGTCCACTATATGAGTGAAAACATGTGATACACAGATCTTTGTTTCTGTGAGAGATCACTCAGTATTATAGACTCTAGTTCCATCCAGGTTGCTGTGAAATTCATGATTTTGTTCTTTTTTATGGCTGCGTAGTATTCCATCGTGTATATGTACCACATTTTTTAAATCCAGTCCTCTTTTGAGGGACAGCATGGTTGATTACAGGTTCTTACTATTGTGAACAATACTGTGATAAACATACGTGTGCAGGTATCTTTTCTACAGAGTGATTTGAGTTCTTCAGGGTATATTCCCAATAGAGGAATTGCGGGGTCATATGGGAGTTTGATATTTAGAGCTTTTAGGAATCGCCACACTGCTTTCCAAAGAGGTTGCACTAGTTAACACTCCCACCAACAGTGTAGAAATGTCCCCTTTTTGACACACCCTCTCCAGCAACTGTTATTTTTTGAGTTATTGATAATTGTCATTCTGACTGGAGTTAGGTGGTATCAGTGTGGTTTTGATTTGCATCTCTCTGATGATTAGTGAGGTTGAACATTTCTTCATGTGTGTGTTGGCTGCTCGTATGTCTTCCTTTGGGAAGTGTCTGTTCATATCTTTTGCCCATTTGGCAGTGGGGTTGTTGTAGAACCAAGATGTTAAGCCTTTGTCAGACCTCGAGTTGGCAAATACCTTTTCCCAGTCTGTAGGCGGTCTCACTGCTCTCTTGATGGTTTCTTTGGCTTTGCAGAAGCTTGTCAATTTAATGAGGTCCCACTTATCTATCTTCTCTTTTATGGCCTGTGGGTTTTGGGTTTTGTTCAGGAATTGGATGCCAGTTCAATTTCCATGATGGTATGTCCTTCATTTTCTAAGGTTCTTATAGTTTGAAGTATTACGTTTAGGTCTCTGATCCATTTAGAGTTAATTTTTGTGTATGGGGATAGATAGGGGTCCTGTTTCAATCTTCTGCAGGTGGTCTGCCAGTTTTTCCAGCACCATTTACCAAATGGGTTTTCCTTTCCCCAGTGGTAGGTGGTGGAGACTTTGTCAAAGATGAGTTGGTTGAGGAATTGAGGTTTTGCTTCTGGAATCTCAATTCTATTCCACTGATCTATATGTCTGTTCCTATACCAATGCCAAGCTGTTTTGATGATTGCAACTTTATAGCAAAATTTGAAGACCAGTAAAGTGATACCACCTGCTTTGGTTTTTTTGTTTTGTTTTGTTTTGTTTTGTTGTTTTTACTGAGGATTGTTCTGGCCATTCTTGGTCGTTTGTGATTCCAAATGAATTCCTGTGTTGTTTTTTCTAGTTCTGAGAAGAATGTTGCTGGTAATTTGATGGGTGTTGCATTGAATCTGTAGATTGCCTTAGGTAAGATGGACATCTTCACATTGTTGA
>NW_007231673.1:0-8517 GCF_000164805.1 Carlito syrichta | reverse complement strand
ATGTGTAAAGAAATGCGATTGTCTTTTGCACATTTATTTTATAACCTGAGACTTTGCCAAAGTCCTTTATCAGTGTAAGGAGGCTTTTGACAGATTCTCTTGGGTTTTTAAGGTACACAACCATGTCATCTGCAAAGAGAGATGACTTGACTTCCTCTTTTCCTATTTGGATACCCCTGATTGCCTTCTCTTTTCTGATTGCTCTAGCTAGGACTTCCAATACTATATTGAACAGGACGGGATTGGGCATCCTTGTCTTGTTCCAGTTTTCAGGGGAAATGGTTCCAATTTTTGTCCATTTAGGAGTATGCTGGTTGTGGGTTTCTCGTAGATGGCTTTTACTATTTTGAGGTATGTTCCCTGTATGCCTAGATGTTCGAGGGTTTTTATCAAAAAGGGGTGCTGGATTTTATTAAAAGGTTTTTCTGCATCTAGTGATATAATCATGTGATTTTGTTTTGACATCTGTTGATGTATTTTATTACATTTATGGTTTAATGAATGTTGAACCAGCCTTGCCTCCCAGGTATTAAGCTTACTTGGTCATGATGGATGATTTTTGAGATGTGTTGTTGAATTCGGTTTGCTAGAAACTTGTTGAGAATTTTAGCATTTCTGTTCATCAAAGATATTGGCCTGTAATTCTTTTTTGTTGGGTCTTTACCTGCCTTGGGTATCAATGTGATGTTAGCTTCATAAAATGATTTAGGGAGAGTTCCATCTTTCTCAATCACCTGGAATACCTTCAGTAGGATTGGTATCAGCTCCTCCTTAAATGTCTTGTAGAATTCTGCTGGAAAGCCATCTAGACCAGGGTTTTTTTTTTTTGTAGGTAGTTTTCTTATTATGTAGTCAATTTCCTTGATTGTTATTGGTCTATTTAGGGTTTCTTCTTGTTTCAACCCAGGCAGGTTGTGTGATGTCAGAAAGTCCTCCATTTCCTTAAGGTCTTCTATTTGTTTCCATACAAGTGTATGTACTAGTCTCTAATGATCTTTTGTATTTCTTCAGGGTCAGACATGACTTCATCTTTTGTGTTTCTTATTGTGATTATTTGGGTTTTTTCTCTCCCTTTTTTGTTCAGTCTAGCTAGGGGACCATAGATCTTGTTTCATTGATTTTTTGTGTTACCTTTTTGTCTTCTCTGTCCTGGATTTGGGCTTTTATTTTGGTGATCTGTATTCTTCTGCTGAAATTAGGGTTTTTGTGGTCTTGCTTATTCACCTTCCTTAGGTGGCTTGTTAGGCTGTTAATTTGTGAACCTTTCATTTTCTTCACGTGCATTTGTAGGGATATAAATTCCCCTCTTACTACAGCTTTCATGGCATCCCAGAGATTTTGGTAAGATATTTCTTCACTTTTGTTTGTGTCCAGGTATCTTTTGATCTCTGTTTTGATTTCATCATTGACCCAGGAGTTGTTTAGCATCATGCTGTTTAGTGTCCATGTCTTTGGGAGGATCTTGTTGGTGTTCATGTTTATTTTTATTCCACTGTGGTCCGAAAAGGTGCATGGTAAAATTTCACTCCTTTTAAATTGCCTATGCTTGATTTATGGCCAAGTATGTGGTCAATCTTAGAATACGTTCCATGCGGTGATGAATAGAATGTGTATTCTGTGGTCTTTGGATGGAGTGTTCTGTAGGTATCAAGTAAGTCCTTTTGGTCCAGAGTCACATTGAGGTCCTGTATCTCATTGCTGATTTTTTGTCCTGATGATCTGTCTAGGGTTGTGAGTGGGGTATTAAAGTCCCCAGTTATGATGGTGTTAGAGTCAATATCTTTCTTTATTTTTCCTAGAAGATGCTTTTGAAAGTTGGCACACCTATGTTGGGTGCATATATGTTTAGGATAGATATTTCTTGTTGGTGGAGTGAACCTTTTATTATTATGTAGTGGCTTTCTGTATCCTTTTAAATTTTTGATAGCTTTAATGGTATTTTGTCTGAAATTAGGATCACGACTCCTCCTTTCTTTTGTGCCCCATTCACCTGAAAGTTTGTTTCCCATCCTCTTACTTTGAGTCTTTGCATATCCTTTCTAGTGAATGGGTCTCTTGAAGGCTGTATATTGTTGCCTGGTGATATTGTATGCATTTTGCCATTCTATGTCTTTTCAGTGGTGCGTTTAGTCCATTCACATTCAGGCTAATTATTGAAATGTGAGAACTCATCCCTATCATAGAATTCTTATAGTGTTGTTATTCTTCCACTTGGTTTTTTGTTTTTCTTTTGGTTTGGGGGTTGGTTCGTGTGTATTTTATTCTTTTTCCTGTACTCTTGTGAAGAATGCTGTTCTTTTTTCCTTTTCTTCTGTGTTTAGTACTTTCTTAAGTGTTTCATGTATAGGTGGTTTGGTGGCAGCATAAGTTCTTAGGGATTGGATATCTGGGAAAGATTTCAATTCTCCCTCGCTGATGAAGCTTAACTTGGCTGGATAGGTTATTTTTGGTTGAAATTGTTTATCTTTTAGGACTTTGAAGATAGGGTTCAAAGCTCTCCTAGCCTGCAGGCTTTCTGTAGATAATCTGCTGCTATTCTAATTGGTCTTCCATGGTAGGTGATCTGGCCTTTTTCTCCTGCTGCCTCTAGGATTTTTACTTTTATTTCTACTTTGTTTAGGCAAATTATTAAGTGTCTAGGAGTTGGTCTTCTCATTTGTTGTCTTGCAGGGGTTCTCTGGATCTCTTGTGTTTGAGTTTTTGCATCACTGATTAGATAAGGGAAGTTTTCTTGAATGATCTCATGGAAAGTTTGTTCCAGTGTGGTCTCTGTCTCTCTTTCTGCCTCAGGGACGCCAATTACTCTTAGGTCTTAGATTCAGTCTCTTGAAGTAATCACTCATCTCTTGAAGGATTTGTTCTGTCTTTTTGAGCTTGTTTTCTGTGTTTTTAAGAGTTTGGGTTAGTTCTATATTTTGGTCCTCAAGCTCTGAGGTTTTTTCTTCTGCTTGGGTACTTCTACTTTCCATGCCTATCAGTTTGTTATTTATTTCATGCACAGTATTCTTTATTACTGTTATCTCAGATATCTGCTCCTTCCTAGTTTCTTCTTGTCTCTCCTCAATTCTTTTTAATCTCTCCATTAATGTCTTGATATCTAGGTTTATAGTTTGAGACAAGTCATTCTGGGGGCTCTTCATTGTTTGCATTCTGAAGTCAGTTTTTTCAGTGTCTGCCCTCCCAGGGGTCTGGGGGAGACCCATATTGTTCTTTTGGTTTTTCTTTATTTGTGTAGATTTTTCTCTCCCCTTTTCCCACCCCTTCTTTAATTCTGTTTTTCAGGAAAGTGGGGTTGCTTTTACTTTTTTAGTTCAATCTCCTTTTCTTCCTTATGAGAGTCCTCTGGCTTTGTTCACTTTTGAGGCTGGACTGTGGGTTGGGAGCTGTACTTTTTGCAGTTTTGAGGTTAATTGAGGGGGAAGCTGTGATTCAGAATCTATATGCTGATTCCAGCATCCACTAACAGGTGTATGAGCACACTGGAACCTATTTCCCACTGCCTTGCAATCTGTCTGTGCTGCGGGATGTAGGTTTGGTCCCTGGATCAAAAGGAGGTACAAAAGAGGAAAATAATGGCTGAAGGGGGGGGATCAATAGAAAGTTAGAAAGAGAGTAGAGTGAGAGTGAAAACAGACATACATACCAACTAACAGGTGAAAAAGAGACACAAGGCCAGAGAGGAGTGAAAAAAACATGCAAGAAGAATCCCTAAAGAATACTGGTAGCTACACAGAGACATACGAATAAACTCATAAAACAGTGTAAATCAGAAAGCAAACAAAAGTAAGCAAAACAAACAGACAAAATGATAAAATCAAAAGTCAAAATAAGAGATCAAACTAGCTCTGGAATCTTTCCTGAGTGTCTAAGGTTGCTTCAGCTCTGATCTCCAGCCTCTTCCCTCTGTTTTCGTTGCAGGCAGCTAGATTTACTCACAGTTTGTGTTTGGTTTTTTTAGCCTGCTGCCTGGGAGGTCTGCATTGCTTAGTTGCCTTTGTCTGATTTGGTGTACAGGAGGGGCTTTGTCTCCTGTTTAGTGACGTTACCTTAGGAACTGAGGTGCAGGCTGGTGGAAGGTAGGCAGGGCAATGCAAATCTCTACCTGGAGAATCGCCAAGATGGCAGTTTCACTTTCATGGCTCTTTTCTCTCTGTTCTTCTGGTTCCCTGTTTGATCCACTGTGGTGGACTGTGGTGTTGTGGGAGGCACTGGGGATCAGCTGCACAGCTGGGCGCTGGATCTGGGGTGCCACCAGCAGGCTGGGGTGGAGTAGGGGGTTGGGTGTTCCCTCCTCTGGAGCTGACAGCCTCTGATCAGCACCTCCTTAAGATATACTGTTCCCTTACAAAAGCATGGGGTCATGCACTGAGTGCCTTATCCAGGGTGGGCCCAGAGCTCCAGAACTCCAAAACTCCAAAGGGCAGACGGTGAGCAGTGAGCAGCGAGGGTGGCCCTGGGCCCCTCACAGGGCACTTCAGTCAGAAATGGGGCTGGTATCTCTGAGTGGCGGGCACCCAGAGCTTCCCTGGGTGACTGGCAGCTTGGTGCTGGGTGCTGGGCAAGATGATGTAGCCAGGGAGGGAGCCAAAAGCTGAGACTCCTGTGTGAGCAGGAGTTACATATAGTGGAACAGCAGCAGCTGGGGCCGCAATATCTGGCCCTGCATGGGACTGAAGGTCTCCAGGCCTTGGACCAGTGCAGCTGGCGGTGGGCTGGTGGGTGGGGAGGAAAAGTAAGAGTCTTTTTGGGAACTCACGTTTGGAGAATCTCACAAGTCCACCTGTGCTGTCACCAACTTGTTGCATCTGACCAATAGTGTGATCTTTGAAAAGTCATTTACCTGCTCTGGTGCACAGTTGCAATACAAGGTATCATGATCACTGCTATTAAAATACTGATTCTACTTGTGAATAAACTTGATAGAAATCAATATGACAGAGATGGGATGGGCTCAGTGACTCAGCCTGTAATCCCAGCACTTTGGGAGGCCAAGGCAAGTGGATTGCTTGAGCCCATGGGTTCGAGACCAGCCCGGGCAACTTGGATAGACTTCATCTCTACAATAAAATTTTTTAAAGAACAAAAAAAAATTACAGCAGAGACTAGCCTTGAGCTCTCACTTTGTGAGTCCACATTCCTTCAACTTCTACAGTCATCTACAAAATGGGAATCATAGTAATTTATCTCATCCTGTTCAAGATTGTAGGAAAGAATTGGTTGAACAAAATGAAAAAATGATATCAGGCTACTTTGTACTGTTAAAAATGATGCATGAGTCTATGAAATGATTACGGTCTTTGATGCTCTGGTCAGAATTTTCTGGCTCAAATCTTTGTACAAGTGTTCTATACATTTAAAATGATTATATGTGCACAATGAAGTTTTTTCTGTCAGCATGAGCACCATATTTTATTCACACTTATGGCTATAACTTTTTTACCAATTTCTTAACAGAGCTTCATGTATAATATAGATAAATAGATGATAGATATAGCTAGAAGATGGATAGATAGATATAATAAATGTATACATATATTTATATTAAATATATAAATAAATATATATTTGTGTTGCTTGTTTAATATGCTATTTTTTTCTCTTTTAGGTCTGCAATAATTTCCCTGTTCTCCTTAATTCTTTCCCAGGGATTCAAAACAAATTATTTTAAAATGTTGCTCTTACAAAAGGCTACATTTTAGAGAAATCAGAAGAATACTAAGAGTCACTGGATGTTAACAACACTGGATAATTTATTGATTGCTTTCTTATCAAAATGGAGCAAGACCTCAGTGTTTTGATTTCTTGTTCATTTTATGATTCACTGAATTGTTCTGTAATTTACCAGGGATGTCTAAGTAGACATGCTAGTAATGCTTGCCAAACATTTTAAGTATGTATTGCATTTATGAATTTGCATTAAGCATCATAAAAATATAAAACTGTCAAATAACTAAAATGTTTTGACCTTATATTCTCATTGGTTAAATAAGTGGTTTAATTTCTATAAAATACGTAAGTCACAAGGAAGTGTTGGTATAACAAATGTATCATTGCTTAAAAAAATGCTCTAAGATTTCAATCTATTATCATTTTGTTAGCGACATACCGGAAAATTCCATTTTTAAATGCTATCATTTTGATTCTTCTTCTTGGAGGATTCTGGTTTGGATTTGATTTTTTATTTTTCATTTTCTGGAAGTTCTGTTTTGCAATTTTATTTTATTTTACATTTAGGGAGACATGTGAAGACTTGCTACATGGGTATATTGCTTGATGGTGAGGTTTGGGCTTTGAATGAACCTCAGACCCATATCCCCTGGTGGTGAGCATGGTACTTGACAGGTGATTTAAAACCCTTTCTTCACCTCCTTACCTACTCCCTTTATTAGTCCCAAGCATTGGCTGCTTCTATATTGTGCCCATGTAGCCCAGTGTTTAGCTCCTATTTTTAAGACAGAACATGCAATATTTGGTTTTCTGTTTGTGTGATAATTTGCTTTAAATGATGGCCTCCTGCTGCATTCATGTTGCTGCGAATGACATGGTTTCATTCTTTTTATGGCTGTGCAGTGTTCCATGGTTATATATAACATGTTTTCTTTATCCAGTCCACCATCAATGGGCAGCTGGGTTTGGTCCAGGTTTCTGCTATGGTAAGTAGTGCTGTAATAAACATGTGTGCAAGTGTCTTTTTGGTTGAATAATTTATACTTATTTGAGTATTTACCCAGCACTGGGTTGGCTAAGTTGAATGGTACATCTATTTTTTTTTTTTTTGAGTTGAAGTCTCACTCTGTTGCCAGACTGGAGTGCAGTGGCCGCTCCTGGCCACTGCAGCCTCAACCTGCTGGTGCTCCGGCGATCCTTCCGCCTCAGTCTTCCAAGTAGTTGGAATTACAGGCGTGCGCTGCCACGCCTGGCTAATATTTTGATTTACTGTAGAGATGAGGTCTCACCAAGTTTCCCAGGTGGGTCTCGAACCCGCAGGCTCAGGCAATCCACTCACCTCAGCCTCCCAAGGCACAGGATTACAGGCTGAGCCACTGAGCCCAGCTATTAACTTATCTTCTTATAAAATAATTATCAATTACAAATGGAAGAAAAATAACTTTATGGTGGAATAACCTGGCACAAACTTGACCATGTGTCTCCTGCTGTGATGTTCTAAGGAGATCACCGTATTGTTTCTGTGTTGCTTCTGTGATGGACACGACTCATGTCTGGATGTGAGGAAATATAAGATAAAAATAGGTGAAGCCCATCCTTCAGAAGGAAAGACTATTGCTCTTCACAGCTTTCAAGCAATGAAAGACAGAAAGCTAGAGTAATTGTGTCAAATGGAAGGAGACTAAAGAAACATGACAACGCAATGGAAGATCCTGAATCAGAAAGTCAAAACGATGTGTTTAAGGGACAACCGGAACATGTTAATGAGATCACCCATGTCAATATTGATATCATGACATGAGTGATTGTATTCTGGCATGTAGGACTTTGGTTTGATATCCCTGTTTTGTTTCTGCACCTTACTCTAAAATGGTTCAGGGAAATAATATTTCTAATAACATAATGTTAACATACATATGAGACTATGCAAATATAGTAAGATACAAACAAGTGAGGAACTGTGGTGAAAGAAATATGAAGGTTCTTTACACTTTTCTTGTAACTTTTCTGTAAATTTGAAATTCAAAATAAATTACTAAAATTTGTCAACCTAAAACGGAACAGTAATAATAGTAATCAGGTATTAATAAGAGGACTGAGGGAAAAAGATATTCAGAGTTCCATGAGACAAGCATGTGGAGTGGGTGGGTGAAGTCTTCAGGGACTAAAGAAAACTAAACTGTGTTCTGAAGTGTGGATCAGATTTTTATAATAGCAGAGCACAGAGAAGAGGAGGAAGGGCATCCCAGTTCAGAGAAAGAATAAGAATAAAGGATTTGGAATAGAAATGAAGATGGTGTTCTTGGCAAATAATAAATAGACCTGGCTGGCTGGAGTGGAGGACTCGTGTTGGGAAATAGTGGGAAATGGGTTGGAAATGTGGACGAAATCCAGGCTATGGATGGTGCATCAGTATAAGGCAGAACAAATTAGGTTTTGATCTCAGTTTCAAAAGAATTTACAGACCAAAAGTTCAAGCGAAGCAAAACAGAAAATGATGAGTTTTTTAAACTTTGTTTATTGAGCTCTTTTAAAAAAAGTAACTTTACCTACGAAAATGTGTCAATTCAAATTTTGTTGTTAGCCTGATGCTATCCTAAGCCAAAGTCATTGTTGTAGGGATAATTTTATTTACTAATTACATAAATATGCAATACCTGCTTACCATAATTTCCTGAACATTCTCAAACCTGTTCTCAGCTAAGATCTTTGCTTTTGTTCTTCCTTCTGCAAGAAGGTCTATTTTACTAGTTAATCATATTTTTAGTTTGCTTTTAAAAGAATAGCTTTAAGCCGGGCTCGGTGGCTCAGCCTGTAATCCCGCGCCTTTGGGAGGCTGAGGTGAGTGGA
>NW_007231672.1:25672-100110 GCF_000164805.1 Carlito syrichta | reverse complement strand
CCTCCACACCTACCACTGGGGAGAGGAGAACCTATTTAGTAAATGGTGCTGGGAAAACTGGCTGACCACATGCAGAAGATTGAAACAGGACCCCTATCTATCCCCGTACATAAAAATTAACTCCAAATGGATCAGAGACCTAAATGTAAAACCTCAAACCATAAGAGCCTTAGAAAATGAAGGACATACCCTCATGGAAATTGGAACTGGCATCCAATTCCTTAACAAAACCCAAAACTCACAGGCCATAAGAGAGAAGATAGACAAGTGGGACCTCATTAAACTGACAAGCTTCTGCAAAGCCAAAGAAACCATCAAGAGAGCAGGGAGACAGCCTACAACCTGGGAAAAAGTATTTTCCAACACTGGGTCTGACAAAGGTCTAACGTCTTGGATCTACAAGGAACTCAAACGTGTTGAAAAGAAAAAAAATAAACAATCCCATTATAAAATGGGCAAAAGATATGAACAGACACTTCACAAAGGAAGACATCCGAGCAGCCAACAGACACATGAAGAAATGTTCAACCTCACTAATCATCAGGGAGATGCAAATCAAAACCACACTGAGATACCACCTAACTCTGGTCAGAATGGCAATTATCAACAACTCAAAAAATAACAGCTGCTGGAGAGGGTGTGACAAAAAGGGAACACTTCTACACTGTTGGTGGGAGTGTAAACTAGTGCAACCTCTGTGGAAAGCAGTGTGGCGATTCCTAAAAGCTCTAAATATCAACCTCCTGTATGACCCCACAATCCCCCTACTGGGAATATATCCTGAAGAACGCAAATCACTCTATAAAAAAGATACCTGCACACGTATGTTTATCACAGTATTGTTCACAATAGCAAGAACCTGGAAGCAACCATGCTGCCCATCAAAAGAGGACTGGATTAAAAAATGTGGTACATATACACGATGGAATACTATGCAGCCATAAAAAAAGAACAAAATCATGAATTTTGCAGCAACCTGGATGGAACTAGAGTCTATAATACTAAGCAACCTCTCACAGAAACAAAGATCCGAGTATCACATGTTCTCACTCATATAATGGACCTTGAACATTCAATGTAATACTATAAGAAAATGACTGACAGTAGTGGGAAACTATGGCTGGGAGGGAGATGGGATTAATGGTGGCAAATATCTGCCTGGTGATGGGGAAATACCTCTTATCAACAAGGTTGCCTGAACAAAACGTATTTGTATACCTAACCCTTAACTGTACCCCACAATATCATAATAAATATAAATAAATATAAAAAAAGACAAAATAATTAGAATAGCAAGACTATAGTTAAAGGACAGTTGAATAATAGATATGAGCATTTTGTCAAAAGTTAGAACATATACATATGTGTATGTATGTGCATGGATATGTTTTTACATAACATATAAAAATTTGTATGGATAAACATATATACATACACATATGTGTATTTTATCCCAGTAGATAGACATAAATATAGTTATTTTGAAATATATGGTAAGTTATTGTTAGCTATAGTTGCCCTATTTTGCTACCAAAAACTAGATCTTTATGTATATATGTATTTGTGTGTGTGTGTGTGTGTGTGTGTGTGTGTCTGTGTGTGTGTGTGTATTCTATGTATATACAGGATCTTGGCATAATAAATATTTAGCACTATTACAATTCAATATAAATTATGTTTTATGCAGTCAATGTTGTGAAAAAGTTGGAGATTCAAGTCAAAAAAGGAAAAATGGATTCCTATATGGAAATATATTTCAGCATAATTAAATTTCATGGTAGGAAACCTTTTTTTTTTCATTTTAAAAATGGGAGGTACAATTTAGGGTCGGTATACAAATGGTCATTATGCAGGAACCCTTGTTGACGAGATGTGCCCCCCCGGCAGTTTCCAATACTGCCAATTCTTTTCTTATCGTATGATAATTGTTCAAGGTCCACTTGTGCATGAGAACATCATGTGGTACTCAGTTCTTTGTTTCTGTGATAGATCACTCAGTATTATAGACCCTAAGTCCATCCAAGCACTTGCTACAAAGTTCATAATTCTATCCTTTATGGTGCATAATATTCCATCATGTATATGTACCACAATTTTTTTTTTTATTCAATCCTCTTTCAATGGGCAGCATGGTTGGTTCCATGTTTTTACTATTGTGAATAATGCTGCAATAAATATGTATGTGCAGGTATCTTTTTCATAGAGTTATTTGAGTTTCTCAGGGTATATTCCCAGAAGGGGGAATGTGATGTCCTGTGGAAAGTCAACTTTTAAATCTTTTAAGAATTGTCAAACTGTTTTCCACAGAGGTTTGACTAGTTTACAGTCCCACCAACAATGTAGAAGTGATCCTTTTTCTCTGCATCCTTTCCAGCATCTATTGTTTTTTGAGTTATTGATGATGGTCACCCTGACTGAAGTTTAGTGGTATCTCAATGTGGTTTTAATTTGCACTTCTTTGATTAGTGAGAATGAGCATTTTTTTCATGTATCTGTTTGCTGTACATATGCCTTCTTTTGAGAAGTGTCTATTCAAATCTTTTGCCTACTTTGTAATGGGGCTGGTTTTTTCTTTTCTTTTCAGTATATTTGAGTTCCTTGTAGATCCTGGATATTAGGCCTTTGTCAGATATACTGTCGGCAAATATTTTTTTCCCATTCTGTGGACTGTTTTTCCACTAACTAGAGAAGTGAAAGACCTTTACAATGAAAACTACAAAACACTGCTCAAATAAATCAGAGATGACACAACAAATGGAAAAATATTACATGCTCATGGTTGGGAAGAATCAACATTGTTAAGATGTCCATCCTACCAAAGGCAATCTACAGATTTAATGCAATACCCATTAAATTATCAGCATCATTCTTCTCAGACCTGGAAATGATAATACAGAAGTTCATAGGGAAACATAAATGACCATGAATAGCCAAAACAATCCTCAGCAAAAGAAACAAAGTGGGAGGTATCACACTTCCAGACTTTAAACTTCACTATAAAGCTAAATAATCAAAACATTCTGGTATTGGTACAAGAATAGGCCTATGGACCAATGAAACATGATAGAGATTCCAGAAACAAAACCTCAATTTCTTTACCAATTCATCTGTGACAAAGCCTACACCAACAACCACTGGGGAGAGGAGAACCTATTCAGTAAATGATGCTGGGAAAACTGACTGATCACATGCAGAAGATTAAAACAGGACCCCTACCTATCATGATACACAAAATTCAACTCTAAATGTATCAAAGACCTAAATGTAAAACTTCAAACTATAAGAATCATAGAAGAAAATGCAAGAAACATTCTTAGGCACAATGGAGTAGGTAACCAATTCTTGATCAACTCTCCAAAAGCAAATGTCATAAAAGATAAGATAAACAAGTGGTACCTTATCAAACTGAAAAGCTTCCTTAATGTTAAAGGAGAACTTTTTTTTCTTTTCTCAAATACATGACATAAGAAAAGACAAACTTCAAAGGAAAACATGACTGCATGTTAGAATATTGATATAGCTTTATAAAGATTCTGAAAGGTTATGACCAGACTTAAAATACTATACACATCCTAGAAAACAATATTTCAATGCATAATGATATAAATAATATACAAACATAAATGTGTATTTGTTTGTCAAATTAAAAACAAAAGGACAGCCTCATTGATAGGTTCGTAAAATATATGAATCTTCATGGTTTTCTGGAAATAGAAACAAAACAAAACACAATATGATATCATTTTATGTCTTGTTAATAGCAGATTTAAAAGAATTGGTAAAATCAAATATTACTGAAGACATCAAAAAAATATTTCATGCACTCATAAATTATAAATTATTACGACCACTCTGGAGAGAAAATTGGTAATTTGCAACAAATCTTTCATCACACCTCCTCAAATTATACTTTTTAAAATCTCTCACATGTATAAGGGAAATATTTGCAAGCATTGGTGTGATGATAAATGCTAAGCATCCAGCTTTCAAGTCCAATTTCAACTCACACTTTGGGGAATATTATTGCATCCATTAATGAGGAAGATAAAAGTAAAACACCCAAGATATATGGTGACACTTTCCTCATTCATCAAGCATTTGAGCAAGTCCTTTGTTTATTCAAACAATAGTTAAAAGAATAAATTTTATTTAAATTGTGTGCTGTCACAATATAAAGACTACACACAAGGTTTATTTTAATCAATATTATTAAACTCTGTTATTAATTGTCAACTCTAAATATGAAACAAACTAATTATTAAATCTGATCTGTAGTTTTTGCCTATTTCCATGGAATTATTGTCCTCATGAAGACCTAATTCAATATAACAACATGCCTTTACTAGACATGGCATTGGTTGGGAGGCATTTGCAATGACAAAACTTTTAATAGAAAACTTACAGACACAATTCTTCAATTAGAAATCACTCTCTAAATTATCAGTCCAGAATTGATACAATATTCAAAATTATGTGGCACAGTCACAGAAAAGATTATGTCATTCCCATTCTCAATTATATTATAAATTAGGATTCTCTAGTTATGTGTGAAACAAAATAAAACAACAAAGACAAAATAAAAGGGAAAAAGTAAGAAACAAATGATCCATGAGAGCTACAACCTAAGCTGTAATTCAAAGTATGCATTAAAGATACATTTGTGATTGAAAAGTAAATAATTCAATATTTTCAGTATTTACAATCATTTATTTTTCATGGTGCACTCAGTTGGTGATCACACCGTGTGAAGGGTTTTTACATCTTGCAAGTTTGAGAATACCTCCTCTAGTGTCTTTTTTCTAAGTTCCAAATGCAGATTTGTTACTCGTCATGACCCAGTTACAGAAACTCCTGTTCCCTATACTGATAACAATATAGGTGGCTAAAGATACACATTATATTCATGCAGTGTAAATGTTTATGACGGAATCTCTTAAAAGATGTAGTTATGAGAATGCCTTTGTAGAATTCTTCAGCCATTAGGACATTATGGGACAAGTATGAGTCTTTAAAAATCCTTTAAGACTCTGAGTTGATCAAGTTCAATTCTAAGAGGTCATCACTGATTCTTTTCTTTCTGCACAATCTGTCCAGATAAATATAATTGAATGATAGTAGTTCCTTATCAACTAAAATACCAGCCATGATGTTTCTACCAGTCTCCATAAAATGTCTCACCTTCACTTCTGTTTTATCCAGTGGTTCTAGTGTCACTATTTGGTATCCTTCACACACACACCAAGACTTTTCTCTTCTTAGTTTCATTAGCTCTTAACTATAAGTTAAATGCTTCCTTCTACATAATATTTGAGACTGTTGCCTTATTATTCATGTTTCTGATTAGTGCTTAATAAATGTTTGCTTTATGTGTTTCATTAGCTGTTCCGACTGAATTGATGAATAACAATAGCTAATATACATTTCAGTACCATTATCTTTATATTGTCTTGACAGGACTAAAGTAGTGATTACAATCTGGAATAGAAGTCTTTATATAATAATCATAATTACTTTTTATAATTGTACAATTTAAATAATAAACATTTACAAAATGCAATACAATAATAAAAAAACAAAAATTGTTGTATCATTCTCTTTAAAACTCTTCCCAGATGCTACACAGAAGATAAAATATTGATGCAGTAGATACAATTTAGAGATGTACCTTCATTTTCATGTGTGCAGTTTAGAGGTGGCCATGATAAAGGTGACTAAGTGTTCAGACTTATAATCATATCAAACAACTCACCTCTTCTTGCTCTAGTCCTGAATTATGGGTGAAGAAAGTACAAAAATGATAAAATATTAATTAAATAAATGGAGACACTGGTAAATTTTGCACAAATATTTTTTAAGTACCTACTATGCTCAGGGCACTATTCTTCACAAAATAAATTCCAAATACATCATAAGTAGCTTAAGTACTAATATCAGTATGTCTAAATTTTACATCCCTAAATCTCTATATGGATTCATAAACTATAAAGAATTTTTTAAAATTTAACTTCTTTCAATGAGATTCTGGTTGTGAACATGCTGTTCAAAGAGCATGAAACCCATAAAACAAAAGAGCCATGTTAGCTTAAGATGCATTACAATGATTGTTTTATTAAAGGTTTGTCTCTTTATATATACTAGAGGTTATATTGGGTAGTACACAGTATTTCTCTCTGTGAAATTGCTATGGAAACTGCCACAGTGGATTATAAACTCCATGACCCTCTATTGCAACACTTTATTTTTTGTGTAAAATTTTTTCCTCCTTCCAAATAATCAAAGCAGCATTATCAGAAAGTACTCAGATATCCCTGTACATCTGTTAAAAAGAATAATTAAATTAAGCTCAATTATAGAATAAGAAAGCCTTTGAACTTTGTGGCTGATTAAATCTCCACCAATTTTCTTTCTATCTTGTATTTTAAGATCATGGGTAATTTTTCTTTGAAATTCTGCCATTTTTTTCAAACCAATTTATTTCTTTCCATTGGTCAAAAGTGTCACCAAATGTATGATTGACTGAGAGTGAAGGAGTGGACAGACAAGACAGCAAAACACTCCTAATAGAAATCTACTCGGATCAAGACTTTGTAATGGACGACCATTACATATATAAAAAATTTTGTTTCAGTCTTTTTTTCATTAAAAAATCAGCAAATCGGCAGGCTCAGTAGCTCAGCCTACAATCCCAGCATTTTGAGAGGCCAAGGCGAGTGGATTGCCTGAGCCTGCAGGTTCGAGACCCACCTAGGCAAGTTGGCGGGACCTTGTCTCTATAATAAATCAAAAATTAGCCTGGAATGGTAGTGAGCGCCTGTAGTTTTGGCTACTTGAAAGGCTGAGGCAGAAGGATTGCTGGAGCCCAGCAGGCGAAGCTGCAGTGGCCAGGAGTGTGCCACTGCACTCCAGTCTTGGTGACAGAGTGAGACTCCTACTAAAAAAAAAAAATCTGCAAATCATTCAAATAGTGTTTAAGTGGAGAACAATTTCTCAAATCTGTTCTCTGAACCAAAAATCAGATAAGTTTAACAGCAATATTTCTCTTCCACATATGTTTTGTAGTCCACATACTAACCTTTCTTAAATATAATAATACAAGCTTTCTTAAAATGTCAGTTGGTTTTGAAGCTATTCTTATTCCAGATCACACTTTTAGCTTTATCCTAACGTGTCAAAGTGGGTGTATGTAAATGGCATTTTGACAAGGAGGTAGTGTTTTCCTTGCTTAACATTTTCATGGTTTATATTACATCATCTTAAACTTTAACATGATTTGCTATTTTAAGATAGCAAACTGTTAGCTTTTCAAATTTAAATCTTTAAAGTGCTAATTTAAAGTGAGTAACCTGTGATGTGTTAAGTATCTTCAAGAAACATGATGGACACTGAAAAATTTATATCTGGCAAACTTTAAAACTGATTATGAGCACTATCATACTTTAGACAGATCTTACTATTTTCTTCATTAAATTATAATAACTATCTCTTTTTCTTCCTAAGATACATTCAATGAACAATTAAATGTTTGAATTGAAGACATACATATCAGTCAGTTGACATGTCCATAGCTAGAGAATTTTGTTGTCTTTACTTTAGGAAATAGATGCAAGCCAATATCAATTTTTACATTACTTCAAGGGATCATAATATCTTGGAGAGGGCATGGGTTAATTTTCAATTAACTCTCATAGTTATATTAGTATTTTAACTGCAATTGAATCTGTATGATTGTAACCATAAAAGTTATTCTTGTCAAAAGGAGACTGTATGTTACATCTCAATCTCCCTTAAGCAGACTGAAATCATTTTCATGAAATTTATAAACTATAAAGAACATAAATTGGAAATATTATAAAATCTTCAATATATTTTAAGTATTCTGCATTAAAGAACAATGCATTAATCATTATCATCTTTTTCAAAATAAGAACATAGTGTAGCACTCAGAGACCTGAAATAATGGAAATTTGAAACAATAATTAAAATATTACATAATCTAAGATTTTATTACTACTAAGTGTAAGTGTGCTGGATTTTTTTTAAGGTTATTTTAAATTCAGTCAGCACATCATTCATTAATAAATTATGTATTAAATGTATTATAATTTTTTCAACTAGAGCAAATTAACTTCCTAAATGTTTTTTAATTGAGCAGTGAGAACTAGTATGTTGCTGTTACTCATTTGAGGTTATCTTGGTAAATAGGAAAGGAAAGGAGGCAATTATAGATTGCTGTTTTAATTCTGATATGTAGTAAACAGATATTTTATTTTAAAACACCAAGCTAAAATATAACATACTATAGTAATTTAGATCTTACTTTAAAAATCTAGGATTGAGTTTTAACAAGAAAAATACATTTATGATAGATGTTATAAATTTATATAGAGACACATATATCATAAAGACAGTTTTTAATCTAACATGGGGTCTAGGTAACAGGAAGTTAACAGAAAGAATAACATCTCCATTCTGATAACTCTCTTGATTTAACTTTTCATCAAAAAATCTTATCTCTGTCTTTACTGATCTTTGCTCATTTTTTATTCTTGGTTGATTCTCATTGCTTCAATTATTGTTTGGTAAATTAATCAACAAATATTTGTTGGCTGAATAAAAAAAATTGTACCTAAATCCTGTTGCAAATAACCAAACTTCTTTGAAATTTCTTCCTCAGGCTACACCCAATAAAAATAAGTAACAAATAGTTATGATTAATAATATCAGCCCTTTGAGTAAAAGTTTCATTCATATAATTTCCCTGTATTCAATTAAGTAAATTAGAAATTTTGCGAAAGAGATACTAGTATGTAGTTTCTATGCATGCCTTCTTGATTAGTCCCTGCCCTGTTATAGCCTTAGATGGACTGTATTGTATTTCAAATAACACTGGAATCATTCTAGAGCTGATTAAGCCAGAGATGGAGACCTGAGCCAAGAAAGGCCAACTGGACTCTGTTAAATGGAATTTTGGAAATAGGACAGAGAAACTTAGTTGTTTAACTGAAGAGCTAAAAGCGTAAACCCCAAAGGTAAGTCTGCCGTCTATGGAGAGAACAATAAGTAGTTCTATGAAAACAGATGAGTATGCCGCCTTCAGAGAGAATAAAATTAAACAGTGCAGAGAACAGAGCATTTAGCCCACATGGCCCCAGAAAGAAGAGACAGATAATTATTCTCCAGTTGCCACAAGGCCCCAAGGTACTTTTGCCCTTACGTTTTAAGGTATCTCCATACATAGTTAGAATAACCAACACTTCCTATTTTCAATATGCCTTGTTTTTCTTTCCTTTTAAATAAAGCAAACATTTGAGAGATATACACTTAGAAAAAATGCAAATGTGAACAGATTTTGTTTCAATAACTTGCCCTGGTTAAATTGTTTAATGCAAAACAAGATTTGAACACTGTGAAAATAAAACTGTACTAGATCTTGCTGAATCAGGGTCTTTCAATGCAATGCTGAAAACTGTGCACTTTTAAAATCTCGGCATATTTGAAATTATTCAGAGTGCAACCACCTTTGGTTTGGCAAGAAAACAAGGTAAAGTCTTCCTGAGGGAACTTACTCTTGGAATGTGCTACATTTGGGTTCAAATATATAGATGTCCCTGCATAAAATGTTGTAAAAGAAGTCTCATTCTTATTCTTTTCCTAACCTCAGTAAACAGCCTAAACACCTGCAAAGTGAGGTACTTATACAGCCTTTTCCAGTTACGGCCCTTTCATGCTGAAAATAGAAATAAAAATAAAGATAAGAAGCATATTTTAATTTCTATGCATACTCACAAGCACTTAAAAACAGTATAATGGGAAGCTACAGTCATAGTTTTATACAAAATATAAAATACTTCTGATTTAGATTAAATGTGTCCTATTTTCTCTTATTACAGTTTTCACTGTTTCAGTTGTTCATAAAGCCTCCCTTCATGCAGTGCCACCCCATCTTTGGTCTCTGAGCCTGCAGTTGATCAGTGATACGATAACCACAATTCAGTTAACTGTGTAGGAAACCTCAGATCATGCACACACACACACTGTTGAATTCAGGAATATATTGCTTTCAATGTGACCATAAGTCTGAGGAAATTGCTTTAAGGCTATGTTTCCTGATTCGATTACCTCAAATTTTACACTGCTGCACACAAAGTGTCTGGAGAACAATTGCACACATTTGTCACCTCTATTTTGAAAGTATTGGGTGTCTTTGAAACATTTGAACCCTCTCACTGAAAAATGCCATGCTGAGTATGGCCCAGAGCAATGATGAGTGAATATATAATTCTTCTGCTGAAATTCAGGCTGAAAAACAGTGTGCAGCTTCCAGAAACTCAGATTTATTCTCTTTTCATTCTCACAGCCTCTGCTTTATTGTGCGAGTTAATCTGTTGAAATGCGGGATTTTGAATACTCTTCTAAACATTTTAGAATTTCCAAATAGGTGAAAAGCAACTTTGCGGTCCCAAGGTGAAACTTTTAGTGGAGATGTAGCATGAATTTTTAAGTAAGCAGTTGCTAGAAAGGTCCCTGCAAGGAGTTACAAATGTGAACTTTGTGAAAACCAATGGAAGTCACTGAGGAATTTTAAGCAGGAAAAATGCAAATATATATGCATTTTTAGGAAAATTTATCTCTGTAGTCTGGGAATTAGATTACGTTAAATAATGTCAGATTATATTACTATTTTAAAACTAATTTTGAAAAATAGATATTTTTTAAATATTTTAATCTTATCTAACAAGGCTTATGTTATTTTCCTGGTTCCAGGTTTTCTTTATTTATGATTTCTCCTCCTCTTCGTTCCTTTCCTTCCTTCCTTCCTTCCTTCCTTCCTTCCTTCCTTCCTTCCTTCCTTCCTTCCTTCTTTCTCTCATTCAAGAAATACATCTGTTTTTTAAAACAAAAGACACACTGATGATAGCATTTTCCATGCTGGAATAAGAAGAGGTGGGCTTTGAGGCTTAGAGGAGCTTGTACAAAGTCAAATCGCCTAGTTCCTATGCTCTGGAGTCTTTAAGAATCAGGGAAAACTTCGACAAAAATATTTTTAGCCTTTCCAATTTTTTTGGCGGGAACTGACATTTATTTATTCATTTTGCCAAAGACAAAGACCAAACACCTCTTGATTTTGCTATACCCAGGGAAAGATGAATATCTTGATTTAAATAACAGACTCTTTCTCTCAATATACTAGATGAAATAACAGCAGCATTCAATGAACTTCTAATATTAAATATATGATGTGAAGACAACAAGGTCCTCTCTCCTGAAATGCATGTGTGTATGTACCTTTATGTGTTGGAATGGTATATACAAAAATAAACATATAAACATACAGTTCAGGAGGTGATCAATTTTTCTTCATAAAAATTATTCATAGCCGGGCTCGGTGGCTCAGCCTGTAATCCCGTGCCTTTGGGAGGCTGAGGTGAGTGGATTGCCTGAGCCCGTGGGTTCGAGACCTGCCTGGGCAGGCGAGACCCCATCTCTTACAATAAATCAAAAAATTAGCCAGGCGTGGTAGCGCGCACCTGCAATTCCGGCTACTCAGAAGGCTGAGGTGGAAGAATCGCCGGAGCCCAGCAGGTCCAGGCTGCGGTGCCCAGGAGCGGCCGCTGCACTCCAGTCTGGGCGACAGAGTGAGACTCCAACTCAAAAAAAAAAAAATATTATTCATATAGAGAAAATAAGGTAAGGTGAAGAGATATATTATGAAAGGTGGTAGTTTTAAGACAAGCATGTACTTTTTCTCAGATAAGTGCCCATGATAAGAAAAAGCTGATCTGGGGGGAGGGAGCTTAAAAAAGGGGGAGTAATTCAAGAAAGCTCTAAGAAATACTATTTTTGCCACATCTATAAAAGGCCCCAACTTTGGCCTAGTATCTGAGCCTTAATGGCAACAAAAATGTCATGGGAATAATTGCTTTTCCTTAAAAATGGAAAAAAATAACCACAATTGTTTTTTATTGCTTTTTGTGTTTTGTAAGCAATGAAAGAAGAAATTTAAGAAGGGAAGTCTGAGTGCAATCTAATAGTAGTACTCTTAATTTTATTTTACTGGGATACTTTTCTAAATGTATCCTTTCTCTTTGAATGTAAACAATAAAAATATTCTTCATTTACATGTACAAATGACAGTCTTTTACATCTGTTTATTTTATATGTATTGCTATAGTTTCTTGTAGTTTTGTAACAAAGGACCATAAAGTAGGTGGCTCAAACAACAAAAGTTTATTTCCTCACAGGTCTATATATTAAAGTCCAAGCTTCAAGGCAGGATTGGATTTTTTTATTTTTTTCCTAGTGTTTTTACATGGCCATTCTTCTGTGATTGATCTACTCTTTTCTCCATATAAGGGCATCTGTCATATTGGATTTGTGCCCATGCCAATGACCTAATTAACCTTAACATTTATTTAAAGACCTTAATTCCACATACACTCACATTCTAAAGAACAGGGAGTTAGGATCTCAACATACGAATTTTGGAAAGAAAACACAATTTGTCTATAACACTGTAGTATTTTTTCCCTCATAGTATATTTTCACCCTAAAATTCAGAGTTCTCTTTAGCTCTAAGAAATGTTTTTAAATTATACACAAATATCACCTTTAATTCTCAAAAGGAGAAGAAAAAAAATGACCAATGGGTATATAAAAAATGTTTAACATCAATAATAAGGAAAGTACAAATCAAAACTGCGATGCTTATTTAAATGGCTATTTTAAAAGACAGAAAATAAATGCTGGTGAGAATGTGGAGAAAAAGAACTATTCCAGCATTGTTGATAGAATATAAATTACTATAGCCACTCTGAAAAACAGTATAGAGGTTCTTCAAACTAAAAATAGAAATATCATCTGATTTAGCAATCCCATTGGCAGATATAGATCCAAAAGAAAAGAAATCAGAATGTCAAAGAGATAAATACTCTCTCATGTTTAATGCATCACTATTCACAATAGTCAAGACATGAAATCAGCCTAAATGTCCGTCAACAGATGACCACAAAATGTGGCATATATACACAATGGAGTATTATTTAACCAAAGAAAGAATGAAATTCTGTCACCTGCAGCAACATGGGTAGAAATAGAAGACATCATTTAAAGTGAAATATGCTAGGCACAAAAAGACTAATATAACATGTTTCCACTCATATGTTGGAGCTAAAATGTTGATTTCATAAAGGTACTGAATAAAAAGTTGGTTACAGATACCAGAAACTGCCTTGAAAAGAGGGAATACAGAGGGATTGATTAATAAGTAACATAGAGTTAGGTAATAGGAATAAGTTCTAGTAAACAATAGCACAACAGAAAAACTATAGTTAATAATTTATTGTATACTTCAAAATAACTAGAAGAGTAGACTTGAAATATTGTGAGAGGAGGGGAAGATGGTGGCTGAGTCAGTCAGACTATGCAAGTCTCCGTGTGAGTGAGTGTATTCATTTTTTATGGTATAAGGGGAATGTCAATAGATGTATGAGGGTTCGACCTGAATCCCTTTCACCCCCTTTTGGTCTTTGTGTTTTTCTTCTCTGTTCACTTTGTGCTAGGCATGTATGTGTGTGTTTACTTTTCTTGGGGGTCTTTTTGTTGCTGATTGTTTTGTTTTGCTTTGTTGTTATTACAGTTTGAATTGGAGTGTGTGTATGTGTTCAATTGCTTTTTCATTGATTTCTGCTTTGCATCATCATACAGAGTGGTAGTGGGGAGTGGATCTCAGGGAACACATGATACAATAAATGAACGATTTAATTTGCAAGTAGTATCTAATTCTTAGCACCATTCCCCACTTTATTCAAATTTTTAAAACAACAAGAGACAGCAAAGCTTCCTATCCACCATCCAATTTCATAATAAAACAAATCCACAGCCTGGATCAGGGAAGAATAAAGGTCTGAGTAAATATGAGAAGGGAAAACCTCTCCCGCTGACACTGAATAACAGAACTAAAGAGAAAAACAAGAGATCTGTCACAAATGACAAAAAGTCAAAGGAAGAACTCAGGCAATTTCAAGAGTACCAAAGACAAAACTCCTGAAAAATCAGACCTTGGTGACCAAACAATGGAAGTCACCAAAGACTGTCCCTAGTATATGACAGGGATTAGGGAATGGTTGGAAAGAGTGAATAGGACTCAAGAAAGACAAGATGCAACACTGAAAGAACTTGTAACAGAGATTTTGGCAATAAAAAATTTCATCCAGGAAATAAATAACAAGATGACAAGCATAGAAAGTAGAATTAATCTAGTTGAAGAAAAAAATCTCAGAACTTGAAGACAAGAACATGTAAAAAACATAGAAATAAGACAGAAAGAAAGAACAAAGCCTACAGGAGATGTGTAATTATATCAAGAGGTCAAACTTACACCTGATTGGTATCCCATAAGAGGAAAGGGAAATAGAGAAGAACTTGGAGCAAGTATTGCAGGAAGTAATCCAGGAAAACTTTCCCCCTCTCACCAGAGATGTGACCATCAAAGCACAAGAGATACAGAGAACCCCCAAAAGACATCAAATCAGAAAACCAACCCCCAGACACGTAATTCACCTACACAGAGTAGGCACAAGAGGAAAAATCCTAAAGGCAGCAATAGAGAAAGGTCAGACTACCTACCAGGGAAAACCATTCAGAAAAGCAGCAGACCTATCAGCAGAAAAGCTACAAGCAACAAGGGACTGGAGCCATATATTCAAAGTCCTCAAAGATAAACATTTTAAATTAAGAATTTCTTATCCAGTGAAGCTCAGCTTCATCAGTGATGGAGAATTAAAATCCTTCCCAGACATCCAATCCCTACGAGGTTACACAGCTTCCAGACCAGCTCTACAGGAGACACTTAAAAAGGTATTAAGCCCAGAAGAAAGAATAAAAAGATTGACTGCACACATCCCAAGAGAACAGCAGAGCACAGAATCAGCAGAGAATACAGCACAAGACACTTGAAAACAAACACATACATTAACTTCAAAGCCAAAAGAAAACAAGCAAACAAAGGAAAAACCTTTATAAGAACCTCAAGACAGGGATAAACAATAATATTCCAATAATCAGCATGAATGTGAATGGACTAAATAAATCACAGAATGGCGAACTGGATAAGAAACCATGATGCAATTATTTGCTGCATCCAGGAGACTCATCTCACTTCAAGGGATGCACACAGACTTAAAGTTAAAGATTGGAAAACGAGTTTCCATGTAAATGGATCACAAAAGAAGGCAGGAGTTGCAATCTTAATATCAGACAATACAACCTTTAAGTTATCAAAAATTTAAAAAGATGCAAAAGGACACTACATAATGATAAAAGGCTCAATCCCTCAACAAGAAATATCTATCCTAAACATATATGCACCCAGCACAGGAGCACCAACATTTATAAAGCAACTACTAAATAAATTTTAAAAAGATATTGACTCTAACACTACTATAGCAGGGGACTTTACCCCACTGATAGTCCAAGATAGATCATCGAGGCAGAAAATCAACAAGGAGATTCAAAACCTAAACTTGACACTCAACCAAGTGGACTTAATAGAAATGTACAGATTATTTTACCCAACAAGCACAAAATATACATTCTACTCAGCACCACATGTAACATACTCCAAGACTGATCATATCCTTGGCCATAAGTCAAGCATAAACAAACTCCATAAGGTTGAAATATTGCCATACACATTCCCAGACCACAGTGGAATAAAAATAAATATCAACACCCCGCCAACATTTCCCCAAAGTCCACAAAGACATGAACACTAAATAGCATAATGCTGAAAAACTACTGAGTCAGCACTGAAATCTAGAAGAAATGGAAAGCTTCTTGGAAACAAATGAAAATGAAGAAATCTCTTACCAAAACCTCTGGGATGCCCTGAAATCAGTTTTTCGAGGGGAATTTTTATCTCTACAAGCACACATTAAGAAAATGGAAAGATCAGAAATTGAGAGCCTAACAAATCACCAAAGGTAGCTGGAAAGAGAAGACTACCAAAATCCCAACTTTAGAAGATGAATCCAAATCACAAAAATAAGAGCTCAAATATGGAACATAGAAGACAAAAAAATCATAGAAAACATCAACAAAACAAAAATCTGGTTCTTTGAAAGAATTAACAATATTGATGGGTCCCTAGCCAGAATGACCAAGAAAAACAGAGAAAAGCCCAAATAAACACAATCAGAAATAAAAAAAGATCAAATCAGAACTGACCCCATAGAAATACAAAAGATTATCAGAGATTACTATGTACACTTGTATGGAAACAAACATGATAACCTAAATGAAATGGAGAATTTTCTGACATCAAACAACCTCCCCAGGTTGAAACAGGAAGATATTGAGAAACTAAATAAACCAATGACAACCCAGGAAATTGACTTTCTCATACAAAATATACCTACCAAAAAAAGCCCTGGACCGGATGACTTTCCAGCAGAATTCTACAAAATGTACAAGGAGGAGCTGATACCAAGCCTACTGAAAGCATTCCAGGCAATTAAGAAAGATGGAATCCTCCCCAAATCATTTAACAAAGCTAACATAATACTGATTCCCAAACCGTATAAAGATCCAACAAAAAAAGAGAACTACAGGCCAATATCCCTTATGAACATAGATACAAAAATCCTCAACAAGATTATTGCAAATCAGATTCAAAAACACATCTCAAAAATCATCCACCATGACCAAGAGGGCTTCATCCCCAGGATGCAGGGCTGGTTCAACATTCGCTGACCATAAATGTCATTAAATACACCAACAGATGTAAAAACAAGAACCACACGATTATCTCATTAGATGCAGAAAAAGTTTTTGAAAAAATCCAGCACCCTTTCTTGATAAAAACCCTCAAACACCTAGGTATAGAAGGAACCTACCTCAAAATAGCAAGTGCCATCTACAATAAGCCCACAGCTAACATACTGCTAAAAGGACAGAAGCTGGAAACATTTTTCCTGAAAACTGTAATAAGATAAGGCTGCCCACTCTCACCCTCTTGTTCAATAATGTGTTGGTAGTCCTAGCCCAGGCAATTAGACAAGACCAGAAAATCAGGGGTATCCAAATAAGAAAAGAAGAAGTCGAGTTATCCCTCTTTGCTGATGATATGATCCTATACTATGACAATCCAAAGAATCTGTCAAAAATCTGCTTGCACTGATAAAGGACTTTGCAAAGTCTCAGGGTACAAAATAAACATGCAAAAGACAGTTGCATTCGTATACACCAACAGCAAGCAGGCAGAAAGCCAAATAAAAAGCACAATCCCATTCACAATAACCCATTCCTCCTAACCAGCAAAGTGAAAGTCCTTTACAATGAGAACTACAAAACTCTGCTCAAAGAAATCCAAGAAGACATACAAACGGAAAAATATTCTATGCTCATGGACAGAAAGAATCAACATTGTTAAAATTTCCATCCTACCAAAGGCAATCTACAGATTCAATGCAATACCCATTAAGTTACCAACTTCATTCTTCTCAGACCAGGAAATGACAATACAGAAATTCATATGGAAACATAAAAGACCATGAATAGCCAAAACAATCCATAGCAAAAGAAACAAAGTAGGAGGTATCACACTTCCAGACTTCAAACTTTACTATAAGACTACAGTAATCAAAACAGTCTGGTATTGGTACAAGAACAGGCACATAGACCAATAGAACAGGACAGAGATTCTGGAAGCAAAGCCTTAATTCCTCAACCAACACATCTTTGACAAAGCCTCCAACAGTAGGGAGAGGAGAACCTACTCATTCAGTAAATGGTGCTGAGAAAACTGACTTACCACATGCAGAGGATTGAAACAGGACCCCTACCTATCACCATACACAAAATTAACTCTAAATGGATCAAAGATCTAAAAATAAAACCTCAAACTATAAGAATCTTAGAAAATGAAGGAGACAGCCTTATGGAAATTGGAACTAGCAACCAATTCCTATTCAGAGACCTAAAGGCCAATACCTTAAAAAGTAAGATACATAAGTGGGACCTCATCAAACCAATGAGCCTCTGCAAAGCAAAAGAAGCCATCAAGAGAGCAGGGAGATAGCCCACAGAATGGGAAAAAAATTTGCCAACTGTATATCTAACAAAGGCCTAACATCTAAAATCTACAAGGAACTCAAATGCACCAAAAGAAAAAAAGCAAACAGCCCCTTTAAAAAGTGGATAAAAGATATGAATAGACACTTCTCAAAAGAAGATATACAGGCAGCCAACAAACACATGAAAAAGTACTCAGCCTCACTCATCATCAGAGAAATACAAATCAAAACCACATTGAGATACCACCTAACTCCAGTAAAAATGGCCATCATTAATAAAACAAACAATAATAGATGCTGGAGAGAATGTGGGGAAAAAGGAATGCTTCTACACTGCTGGTGGGAATGCAAACTAATGCAACTTCTTTGGAAGATAGTGTGGCAATTTCTGAAAGAACTAGAAATTGACCTTACATATGACCCAGCAATTTCCCAATTGGGAATATACTCAGAGGAACTCAAATCATTCTACAAAAAAGACACCTGTACACATATGTTTGTTGCAGCTCTATTCACAATACCAAAAACACAGAACCAGCCATGATGCCCATTGAAGTTGGACTGGATAAAGAAAATGTGGTACATATACACAATGGAATATTATGCAGCCATAAAGAAGGACAAATATATGGACTTCGTAGCAACTCGGATGGATTCAGAGTCGATCGTACTCAGTTATCTATCACAGAAACAAAGAACAACGTACCATCTGTTCTCACGCATAAGCGGATCTTGAACAATTATAATCTATAAGAAAGCATTTGACAGTAATGGGAGGTGTCAGGGGAGTGGGGGGATGGGAATGGCAGTTGAGGGAAACTGCTAGGAGAGGGAAGGGCATACCTCATCAACAAGGGTACCTGTATTATCAATGTTTGTATACCTAACCCTGAATTGTACCCCATATCTTTATAATAATTTTTTAAAAATGAAAAATAAAATAAAATACATTAAAAGAATGAGCTTTAAAAAAAAGTATTGCCAACACAAAAAATGATAAATTGATTGCTGTCCCAATTACCCAGATTTAATAATCTCACATTGTATGCTGCATCAAATTATCACATGGTCTTCATAAATACCTATAAGCAACTATAATATAACAAAAAAATTATGTATGTATTTCTAACATACATTTTTACTATTGTTTCATTATCTGTGTGTACAATTCTTCCCTTCCCATCAAAACTTAAACTATGAACAGGAATGGAAAACATAATAGTTTGTTTCTTTCCCATTATTTAGCCCATGGTGGTTTCCAGTTGTGAATGTGTATAATCACATGCATGCATGTGAATACATCTATGCATACTATATATATGTGGTAGTGATCTGTAACTGAAGATTAAAAGGCTAAAGAAAAATGTTGATTTTTAATGAAAAAATGGCTAAGAGTGCCATGATCTCAATATTTGTGTGTTCTTCAAGATTGCTTTCCTTCTCAGTAATGTATATGAGGTATATCTAAAACACACATTAGTATTGGCAAAAATAATTGTCTTGCACTATCTGAAAGAGAAGACAAACATAATTTTTAAAAATTATCTTTTATTTATAAGTTGATTTTTCCTACCTAGAACAACTATTCTCTACTTAAAGCTCTAAAATAAATCATAAGGGAAGTCATTATTTCAGGCAAGAGACAAGGGAATAGGACTGTTTAAAATAGGAATCAATTTTAGCCACCTACCTTAATGATTAAGTTTTTCGGTCTCAGAGCCATATGCAAAAATGTCTCCCACTTTCTTCCTCTGAGCATCATTTTGCAAACTATCATATCTGAGTTTTGCTTACATTATGCTTTTTAAAGATCAAATTATATCCTTTAACATTTTGTTATTGGCAAAAAAATGTTATTTTCTAAGGTATAAGTTAACTTACCATCTTGTTCTCAGTTATTTTGCTATAAACTTATTAATTTGGTTTAGAAATATCTATATAAACACCTTTAAGCTAAAAGATAAAAAAATAAGTATAATATAGTTGAAGAATGATGAGACTAAAACAGCTCCTTGCAGGACAAGATGTGGAGACAAAATCTCTAAGAGGAAGATAAAATATGAGTTTATTTTAACTCCAGGCTTGCCCCCTGATAAGGTAAGAAAAGGTTATGGTAATCAGTGAGAGAAAGTCTCCAATTCTCCTTTCTCTTTCTGCTGTATATTTCTTAAAGACTAAACCCTGGAGATATTTGAACCCTAGAATTACTGAATTTCAGCAATCTGGAATGCCTCTGAAGTCTCTCCTTGTCAGGGGACAAATGCAGGGTCAGCAAGTTCATGCTGTGAATGTTCAAGGGAAAGAAATCCAGATATTATATGCTATTAAAAATCGATCACTCTTTAACCTTTAACTTTTGGTGTGAAACCATAAGTTATTCGACTTAATCGTGGCAGAATGTAAGACTCGATTTTTCTTATTCTTTTATGAATACAAAAATCTTCCATGATTGGAGGAAATGAGAGAAAAGCTGAGGTAGGGAGGCAGAGGTAAAGCTGAAGCAGAGTGGGCCATGTTTACCAGATTTAGAGTCCTGTACTCATGCTGTGCCACACCTTTCTTAACTGCACCCCCACCCATACCCCTTCTTTTACCAGCACCAGGGAGGTGGTATGTACAGTAATTAGCAATTATAGGACTAACGGTGTATTAATTCACAACATGTGTGCTCAAATTAGCTTATGTATGGCACTATCAGGAGAAAACATTTACAAACAAATATGGAATATTACAATGTCAGAGGACCTCAACAGCTGATGACCTGTGACTAGATACTGAAGGCTTTTTAGTGTCCTCTCACACGTGGAGTTGTTCTTGTAAGATTTTGCAATAGTTATTTTCAAGACTAGTCCTCTCTCATTGTGAGATGAGACTCTGGCTGATTAATTGGTTTGTTTGGGTTGTTGCAGCCCTTCTCTAAAACTGAAAAATGGATGTGATGACCTCCTGAAATGCCTTTAGGTCTTATAGTTCTAGGAAAACAAATACAAGACAAGCAGCCAAAACTACAGAAAAAAATAAGTTTGAATTGTAATGCATTTCTGTTCTATATACTTTGTTTTCATGTTGTTTTATATAAATAAATGTTAGATTATTAAATAATCTAATTTCTTCTTGGCATAAAACATTTTATTTTACTGGCATGCATGTTTTTGACTAATATACCCTACACTGTGAAATTGCCAATCATAGTTTTTAATATTAAAAAGTCATATACTCTGTTTTATGCAACTGCATACTACCCTCCATTTTCCCCCAATAAACAGCTACACATTTACCTGATACTGATCATACTATTTACACACAGCAGATGCTGACAGCGTTGTAAACTGGCACATAAGGATAAAAATGCATCACTACATTCTAGAGATGTTGCTAGGGATGTGCTGCTAAAATAAAATCTATTATTTAACACACCATATGCTACATTTGAATAAAATAAATGTGTGCTTAGTGAAGAAAAAGGCTTCTATTTTCTTGTTTATTTTCCTTGTTAAAGGTATTACGCAGCTATTTTTAAATACCATTGTTCTGCTCATTGAGAAGAAGGAATTGGAGCTAAAAGTCACAACACAAATCCATCATGCCTTTTCATCTTGTCCAGGATGATTTCTTTTTCCTGAATTTTCTCCTTATCAGTTTTACTGGTACTTATGACATCATTTTCTTACAGAGATTAAAAATGTTAGTGAGTAATTTTGCCTATTAACCTGGAAACTCTAGGAAATTAGACAATGTGAAAGATCTCAATCTCATTCTCTGTCTCTCTTTGTTTCTCTCTAAACTCAGGGGGATTTCTCCACTTCCATTCTTCAAAATGTGATAATCATGTTGTAATACCTATATAACGTTCACTGTGAATATACATAAAATGGAAATGTGTTTTTCAAAACCAGAAACATATAGTTGAAGAGGTTCAAGAATAATGACCGCAAAAATAAAACATAAATATCCCCTCTACAGCATGAAGCCTGACTTGAACCTTGATACCTTCAGCAGATAGACAAATGTGTCATGGTGGTAAGATGCTAAAAGTTGGTTAGATATCAATTGTAGAAAACACTTTAAAAGATTTTTACTTGCCACTCCACTTTTGTTGTGCTGTCCTTTTAAAAGAGATGTTAGCAAAAACCCAAGGTACTGGTTGAGTTCCCCTGAAGACCCATGCAAAGAGTAAACTTCCTTCTTCCTATAGTTCTTTCAAATGTTAAGTCTACAGCACTGTTAAGTAGAAGAACTGCTTTCACCGAATCCTGCTGTTCCTAAGACATTAAGATGAAACCCTGTCCAGATAAGTCCCTTTCTATGTTCTAGTTCCTCAAGTGCTGTTTGCTTTTACAGTAATTTGATGCCTTCAAATGGATTCCCTCTTGGAGGGAATGTAATCCTGGATACAGATATTTAATTATACTTGAAGCCAAATTTAGCAAGAAGCAAGGCAACAGATATATAATATAAAAATTCTAAACTATATCAAGTATAAATATATATAATAAAAGTGCTAAAAGAGTAAATTAAAGTAAATGCAAATATAAAGAAAGTAAATAAATAAAATATTTTTTTAATTTTGAAAATATGTGGATTCGACTATATCCTGACTTTATCTTATTGATTCCTACTCTATGAACCTAGCAAAGTAGTCTTCCTCCCAAGAGATGTATATCAACAAAGATAGTGCATTAATTTCCTAATGTTGCTCTAATAAATTACCACAGACTCTGTAATGAGTTACCATGGGCTTAAAATTCAGATGTATTCATGTATAGAAGTCCAAAATTGGTTTCACTGGGCTAACGTGAATGTGTCAACAAGGTTGTTTTCCTTTGAAGGCTCTAGTCAATGATTCTTTCCTTGCCTCTTCCAACTTTTGGTGATTACATTTCTTGTGGCTACATCACTCCAGTAACTGCTTCTGTGGTCACATTGCCTTGTCCATGTAAGGATTCTTGTAATTATGTTGGGCTCAACCAGATAATCTATGACAATAACCACATCTCAAAATTCTTAATTTAATCATATGTTCAAAGTCCCTCTTTGCCAAACTAAGTGACATAGTCATTGGTTTAGAGAATTAGGACATAGGCATTTTGGGCAGGGGGATTTGCTTATTATTTAGCCTATCACAGATAGTAAATATGTTGATTTTGTACTCTTGAGTCTTTGCCATAGTCCTTTTTCAGTGCAAGATGGTTTTTGACAGATTCTCTATTTTTGAGGTAAAGAATCATACTGTCAGCAAAGAGGAGTAACTTGACTTTCTCTTTTCCTATTTGGATGCCCCTGATTTCCTTCTCTTGTCTAAATGCTCTAGCTAGGACTTCCAATACTTTTTGTCTATTTCTGCTTTTGCCATCTGTGCTTTGGAAGTCTTTCTCATAAAATATCTGCCCTGGTCAATGCCGTGAACTATTTTCCGTATGTTTTCTTCTAGTAGTTTCATTTTTGGCCTTATATTTAAATCTTTAATCCATTGTGAGTAAATTTTGGTATGTGGTGAGAGATAGGAGTCGAGTTTCATTCTTCTGCATGCGAATTTCTTGTTTTTGAAGCATACTTTATTGAAGAGACTGTTCTTTCCTTAATGTATGTTCTTGATGTCTTCACTGAAAATAAGTCATCTGTAAATACATGAATTTATTTATTTTTTAAAATTCTGTTCCCTTGGTCAATGTGTCTGTTTTTATACCAACACCATGCTGTTTTAAACTATAGTCTTTATCCATTTATCCATTGATGCGTACTTTGGTTGTTTCTATATTTTGGCTATGGTAGATATTTTTTAAAAATAGTGACCACAAAAGTAAATAGACAACAATAAGAAAAAATAGAAATAAAATGGAAAAGGAAAGGAAAATAACACGTAAGAAAATGTTGAATGTACTAGACAGTGAGTTGACTTTTTATGCAAAAAAATGCATGATTAATATTTAGATATTTTGTGAGTTACATATGGGCTTTGTCAAACATTCTTATTTGTTTTTACAAATATTAATAATATTGAAAATAAAATCCTATAAACTTTATAGGCAGATCCTGGGCTAGATTTAGCTCTTGAGAAACCAGCTAGGCAAATAATGCCTCAATTACATTATGTGTACATAATTAGGTTTCAAAAGATTTGTAAAAAGTACAAAAATCAGACACTTTACTAATAACTATAATAGCATAAAGACATCAGCCCTACTCTGTCACTAACTTAAGAAAAATATTTGAAAAAATAACATATTGAAAGGATGTGCCCTAAGGCTTTTATTGATTTATATATTATTGATTTTAAAAAGATCAAATTCACAGCAACTTGGATGGATTTCGAGTCTATAATACTCAGTGATTCATCACAGAAACAAAGAACTAAGTACCATATGTTCTTATTCATGAGTAGACCCTGAACATTTACCATAACAGTATAAGTGTAAGAAAGAGATTGACAGTAGCCAGAAACTGCCAGGAGAGGGGACAGAACCTGATCAATAAGGGAACCTGATCTCAAGCCAGGCAAAGTGGGAACCAAAGGAAGGCCCAAACCTTATCTGCACGATGACCACTTGTATACCTAACCCTGAATTGTACCCCACATCTTTAAAATAAAATTAATTTAAAAAACCCTTACAATTAAGAGATGAGGAGTGGTTTTAGTCAGAATAGTACCAGAATAATGAAAATAGAAGCCAGACAGAGTATGAAGTTTGGGAGAGCCTGGGAAATGAGAAAGTGGAGGCTTTGCATATAGAATTTTCCTTTAAAAGATTACATCATAATGATGAAGATAAGAAGTAAGTAGGATGGTGCTGAGTAGGTTCAAAAGGGACTGTTGTTATACCAATTTTATTTATTGATTTATTTATTTAGAGTTGAAGTCTCACTCTGTAGCCCAGACTGGAATGCAGTGGCCGCTCCCAGCCACTGCAGCTTCGACCTCCTGGGCTCTGGGGATCTTTCCACCTCAGCCTTCCAAGTAGTAGAACTACAGGCATGCACTACCATGCCTAGGTAATTTTTTTGATTTACTATGGAGACAAGGTCTCACCAAGCTGCCTAAGCTGGTCATAAACAATAGGGCAATCCACTCGCCTCGGCCTCCCAAAGTGCTGGGGTTACAGGCTGAGCCACCAAGCCAGGCCATTATACCAATTTTAAAGATGAAAAAATTTAATCTCAGCAAGATTGGGTAACTTTCTAAGTATACACAATAAGAAACTGGCAGGCACAGCAAGAATTAAAATCTAGTCCCAGAGGATTAAAAATCTAATCTGTTTGGACTACTTGAGACCATCCTAACACTGAAAAAAAAAATCAGATCTCAACAATATAGTAGATTTATACTCTTGCAAAAAGAGATCGGTAAATGGAGATAGAAGCATACAGTCATTAAAACAAAGGAAGGATATCACAGGACAGTGGTTAATTAAATCACACTGTTCTAGATCTATATGAAAACAAAATTAAAACTACCAAGGACTAAATTCCATGCTTGCATACTCTGATGAACCCATTGGTATCCAATCTGAAGCTCCATTCAAACAAATGAAAAAGGAAACATCGAAGACAGCTTTTGGATACCACTGAAACCAGTAAAATACATTATGATCCAAGAAACTCCTGTTCTTTATGTTCTTCAATGCCATCCCTCACAGTTACCTTCTGCCCGCAAGTAGTTTCTCTATAGAAAGTGGTATGCAATTTGTTTTCATAGAAATTCTCAAAGAAATCAAATAAAACCAAAAAAGTGAGAGGACCGTAATAGAGTATACCATAGACTTAGGTTAGGAGCATGCTATAACCCAATAAATATGTAATTGGCTTGTGAACAATAGCACAGCCATTTTTAGTTTTCTGTCTTAAAACATAACTTGTAACTGTTTAAAGTTTCAGTTATGGGGAAAAAACTGCAAAGCTCCGGTTACACGCTTCAACCCCTTCCCTTATCTCACTTTCCCCTTAGCAACATCCAATCAGGTGCCAGGGGGTAATCACCTAAGTTTCCAGATGTCTCTGCAACTTCCTTAGTTAGTGGACCAAGGTCAGCCCGAGTCAGGCTAGCCAATCCTCCATGATTAAGCTGACCACCAGAGGTTACTACCCAATTAAATGGTAACACAACTGGAAAGCCCCCCAAAACTCCTCCTCCCTTTGTGTAAAAGCATAAAAGGCATAAAAGGCATCCGTTTAAGGAAATCAGAGCCTCTGAATGTACTCCACTGTGTTGGTTGTCGACAGAGGCCCAGGCTCGAGCTTGTAAATAAAGACCCTCTTGAACTTTCATCAGAATTGACTCTTGGTGGTCTCTCGGATTGAACTTCCAGCCACTACAAAAGGAATGTCTTTCTAAAAAGATTAAATTCCAACCAAAGAAAGTTAACTGAAATAAAGAAAATATTATTAATGCTAAATTTAAGTCACAACAATGATATAAGATCTATGGACAAAAATACAAAGAGTTTTAGCATGTGTGAACCAAATAGCAAAGTGACTATTTTTGTAATGTTGAGTATAAAGAATGCAAAAATAAGAAATAAACACATATAGATTCTGCAAAATATGGTACTTTACAAAACTTCTCTCATATTTAAATAGATTACTTAGATTAAAACAAAATAAAACACAAAAGCACAATGTGGCTTACTAAATAAAAAATACAAAGAAATATAATGTTTATAGAGAGTGTGTTAAATTTTGTATCTGTAAAATAAAAAGTACACATTATTTTTAGAATATATTGTAATTATTAAATGGTTATACAGTAGTCCACATAAAACATTAAAAGAACTTCAAAATACAAGAAAGCATACATAAATCATATAAAATTGAGGGAAAGCATCAGATTATCTGAGTCCAAAGCCAGTGAATAATAAGATCTCTTGTCCAAGATAAGTAACAAAATACAGAAATTATTAATAAAAATAAATCTCTTTGGTATATAGGGTAATACAAGACAAATTTATGGAACTTGTAGAAATAATCATAATGCAAACGTGGCAAGTTATAATATGTTGGATACAGCTAAAGAGGTGTTTTGAGAAAATTTATTGCATTAATACTTATATCAAAACAATAAATGAATTGAATAGCCAATTTCAAAGGTAGACAAAACAGCAAAGCAAACATCATTATCATCATTTTTATCTTCATTATTATTTTTGTTATCATAATAATGATGATCGCTGTCTTTTCATTTTTAATTGTTAAGGGTTCTACAAGATCAAATGAGAAAATTTTTGAAATACAAAAGTTTTAAATTTAGAAGGTGCATTAAATTCACAAAATGTTGTGTTTATATTACTAGATATTTCCTTTTTCTTTTTCTCTTTTTCCTTGTATTCAACTCACCCTGTGTTGCTCAGCCAATGTAGAACAGCTGCCAGTGCACATAAACTTAAGCCAACTTGTGTCCTATCCAACAGGTCTGCACTTTCAAGGAGCATCACTTTGATGCTGGTTGAGCAAGTACTATTATTTGCATTGTGAAAACCTTTGCATTGTCACCTAGCCTTGAATAAGGATCAGTGGAAATGATAAAATGACAAGGTAAGCCAATCCTTATAATCATATATAAGTTTGTATATATCATTATAAATGTAATAACAATTTAATGCCATTGGAATCAAATACATTATTATTCTATGTATGCTACTATATATAATTCTAGACTTGACTATGAAAAGAAGCTTGGTAGGATGAATCTAATAATTCATTTTTAGCTGATTCATTGCTGTTCTTCTTTTCTTATGAGCACTGAGGACGAATAAATTAGGGATACTTCATAAATGTCTAAGATAAATAATAAATTCAGGATTTACAGTTGCCTTTGACCTCATTCATCTGTCACTGCTGACCCTTATATTTTCTCTTACTAGAAACATTTTCCCCATAACACTTTACTGTTAATACAGTCATTAATACTGTTCTCCAGTCATGTTCTATGGAACTATCTGTAACCATCACATTCCTGGTTGATGTGCCCTAGAGGTACTTGCCATCTAACCAAATTACTAATAAAATAAAAAAGAACAACATATCTTATATGTGTTTAGAGAATATAGACCTGATTTGTCCAATAAAGCTACCACTAGCCACCAGAAACTATTTAAAATTTGATTAAAATTTTTTAAAAAATTAAAATTTAGCTCATCATTCATATGTCATGTTTTAAGTACTGAATAGCCACTTATGATTAGTAGCTATGGTTTGAGATTTTAGACAGAATAGATATGGAACTTTTCAATCAGTATGGAAATGTCCACAGACAGTGCTACTCTAGATTCATAATAGTCTCTTTGGAAATAGGATCATGTGATTAAACATATTTGGAAAATTCTAAGTATTTTGATATTTTACTAGAGATGTGTTATATGTTGTTTTCTTAAAAAATTGTAATTCATTTTTAACCAATTGTTGCCTAGATTAATTGAATTCGATACTCATTTTTACTTAGTGCCTGAATTCAGGAATAAACTAGTACTCCATGAAACTCATTTAGAGGAAATTTTTATAGACAATTTACAAAATGATTTATTTCACTAAGCACTAGTAAAAGAAACTTGAATCTCACATACGGTCTTGTTAGCTTACTGTGGACATTTAACTGGTAAACATAAACCTAATAACTCATTTTTTAAAAGTTTCTAATATATGCTCTATTACATATAAGCAGACTAAAGAAAACTCTGTGTTTAGTTAAAAATTACTTTAAGAATACAAGGATTTTTTTGTTTATTTCTCAGGGGAGAGTTATGCAAAATTTCACAGGTTTTAATTTGCATATATAAATGATGGCTTAACGGTTATAAGAGTTAATAAAATTACTTGGCATTTATTAATTTAACTCGTGGCTACAAGTCATGATTTAGTATGCTACAAAGTGGTCCATAAGAAAATGAATTATTCAAAAAGGTACAAAACTTCTAATGTGCATGTGCATAAATAAATATGTTCAATTCCCATATTTTGGAAAAACAGCAATTTATAATCAATTCATTAACACTATTGCCTAAAACTGGCTGGGGTTTTGCTGGATTTTTTTCATAAAATTTAATATTTAATTAACACATTTGTTGTGATACTCATTACTGGTAGTTCTTACATTGGATGATTATTTTGCAATGAAAAATTGCTGATCATTTTGCAATTTTAATAATGAGTTTGTTCTGCCTCAATTCTTCAATACAAATAAATTATTGAATC
The DNA here is from genome assembly GCF_000164805.1 of Carlito syrichta. NCBI lineage: Eukaryota > Metazoa > Chordata > Mammalia > Primates > Tarsiidae > Carlito > Carlito syrichta. Next base: position 70,858 of record NW_007231672.1, on the reverse strand, counting down.
ATGTTAATTTGGCCACCATTTAAAAACATAGCTTTGAAACACTTACCTAAACTTATGTTACTAGCAAAGGATGAAATCAGGATTCAGCATTGCTATTCTAATATATACTATAGTCTCAGTTTTATGGTATAGATCTCAATATTGAATTTTAATCATTTAAATATTTTAATGAATGAATTTACTTTAGTAGAATGTCACATGCAACATTTACAAAAACAACAGTGGTGGTGAAAGACCAAATAGAATAATGAAAAGTCTTTATCTTGATAAAGACAGAAGAGTCAATTGCTTTTTGATGAGGTCAACATTTCAGAAAACATGGAGAGGCAGTCTGACTCATTGAATATGTAAGGGTTTCGGAAAAAAGGGGCCTTTTGTGGATCAACAAAGGCTATCAACAATTATAAGTTAGCAAATCACAGCTAAAGTTTGCCCTTTCTGGCTGACACAGGAATCATAATGAATAGTTAACAGCTTGAAAATACAAGAAGAAATGAGAAACGTGCAAACTATTTTAACATTTTTCACAGTATAAACAGTTATTCATGAAAAGAACCTTGCCTTTAACATCAATGGTGTGAAATTAAACTACACTGAATGTATGCAGTGGAATGCAAACAAATATGATTATGTATAAAAGACATACACATATGAAAGAAAAATCCTGAGTGACAAAAAATCTTTTAAAAGGCATTTCTCGAGCCGGGCTCGGTGGCTCAGCCTGTAATCCCGCGCCTTTGGGAGGCTGAGGTGAGTGGATTGCCTGAGCCCACGGGTTCAAGACCCACCTGGGCAACTTGGTGAGACCTCATTTCTACAATAAATCAAAAAAAAAAAAAAAATCAGCCTGGCGTGGTAGCGCACGCCTGTAGTTCCAGCTATTCAGAAGGCTGAGGTGGAAGGATCGCTGGAGCCCAGCAGGTAGAGGCTGCAGTGGCCAGAAGCAGCCGCTGCACTCCAGTCTGGGCGACAGAGTGAGGCTCCAACTCAAAAAAAAAAAAGACAGTCCAATAAATATACAGACATACATATATACATATACATACAAACACATGCATAAATGCATGAATAAATGTGATTGATAAAATTGGTGAAAAATTATTCTCTCCAAATTTCCCATTTATGATAAACTAAAGTAAAAGGAAATTCAGAAAAATGTGGAGGATATCTGGTTTTGACTAGGTTAAAAACAGTACTTTTTATTGATTCATTTGTTTTAATTTATATATTTATTTACTTTTATTCATTTTTACTTTTTATAATTTTAATAATACATATGCCTCATTTTATTTAGACAAGATTAATACTATTTTAAATGTAACAAAAATAAGTAATAAATAACAGAATATGTCAATACCTCTTTCATGCACTGATTGAAAATATTTTACAATATATTCTTTTCATGATAGAACTTGAGAAAGGCCTCAGCCTTCCGAGTAGCTGGAACCACAGGCGTGCGCTACCATGTCCAGCTCATTTTGATTTATTGTAGAGATGAGGTCTTGCCAAGTTGCCTGGGTGGGTCTCAAACCTGCAGGCTCAGGCAATCCAATCACCTCAGCCTCCCAAAGTGCTGGGATTATAGGCTGAGCCATGGACTGTCATTCCTTACTGAACATTTTTGGTTGTGTGTAGCTATTCAAAGCAATAGATTAAATTATTTTAGTTAAATGTTAATGTAATCCTGTCAAAAATTATCTTTTTTATTTGATGAAGTACAGTTAAATAAGTAATGCTAATCATCCACCTTACTGTATATTTTTGAGTACTTATTACTCAATTCCAAGACTAATTCTATCTTACATTATCAAATAAATTTAAATCTTTATATTGACAACTACTTTTATGTTGCCTTGATATTTTGCATTCTTTCCAGTTATGAACTTCTTGTCTCCTCATCTCCTAAATTAATCTGTAAATTCTCACAACTATGGTTACATATGCCACCAACTTTGAATATCTAACATATAAGTAGGCACTTTTTCACAGTGAAAGTTTATTGAACATCTATGATATATAAAGCACTACAAAGGATGTAGTATTAAACTTAATTGATGAATGAGTTTCAAAAAATTAAAATTTCTTGGTCATACTCATATAAAACTCTAACAATTTAGAGAGTAGGACCATAGACTGCATTTGTAGTGAATGTTTTAATGAGGGTACTCAGAGCATCATTTTGGAGATTCCCACTCCAGTAAGATTAAATTGTAAGTTTTCACTTCTAAACATGTTGGTTATTTACTAATTTTTTGGATTGGATAACTTTTGGGCTTTTATTCTATGCAGAAAGCAGTAGTTTAAACACGTATAACAATTTTAATGTTCTTTGCTTTCTTTTCTCAATTAGATTTAAGTAAGGTGATAGCAGTATTCAATTTAGAAATGGCTTCCCATGGTTTCTACTGCCTGATATTTATGTTTTTGTGTTCTCTTTCATAAAGACTGCATGGCAAAGAACAGAGTGCAGTCTCTACACAGCAGCTAACAAGGAACACAGGCCCTCGGTCCAACAAACTGAGGAAACTGAATGCTGTCAACAATCACACGAGTAAGCTTGGAGTAAATACACCCCTAATTGAGTCCTAAAATGATTTCAATCCCAGCTAATACCTAGATTGCACACCATGAACTGGAGGCCTTAACTAAGTTGCCTCTAGTTTCCAGAAATTATGAAATATTAAACATTTGTTGCTTTGATGACTATATTTTTGATAATTTGTGATACTGCAACAAATAATGAATGCAACTGGAGAAATGGAGAACACAAATAAATATTCCCAGATACAAGGATACACTGATAATAAAATATCTACACTAAGCAATTATGAATATACTTGCCTACCCCAGCAGACACAAAAGAAAAAATGGTTGAAATCTCCTGCAAAGTAATTATTACTAATTCTAGAAAATGTGGTGAAATTGTGTTGATGACTAAAATAAATCTTATAGACTAGCTGGCCCAAAGTTCAAATCAGAATAGTGCTTTGGTAAAGTCATAAAGTCATAGATTTTCTCCTACTTATTTTTAAACCTTGGTTTTTCTGGTTTCTAAACAAATTTAACCTTGTTTTTAAAAATACATATATAATTTGAACATATATATAATCTTTTTGTGCAAATTCATTTGCTTCTAGAGCCATTGGTTGGAAAAGTTAGTGATATATAAAGATCTGGTGATGACTACCAAATATAAAATTCAAATTCCTGATTGTAGCCTTTTCTGTCCAGTGTACCAGTATATGTTAAATATGCATCTCTGATGAACATTAAGGGTTCTGAATTTATGGACTCCATCAAGTGTGGAAGGCATTTATTGTATTTTGATCCTGGATTATTAAAGACTTAAATCATTAGAAATTGTAAAAATATTATGTCCTAGAAGTGCAATTGTCTTCATGTACTGCCACATCTAACTGCCTTGAGTTTCTGAAAAACTTGCTTATAAACATTTAATCTTTTGTATGATTAATTAAAGAAAAGATTTACTAGGTGTTACCATTTTATGTCCAGAAGCAAGTTGTGATAAAATAGCTGTTTATCAGTCCTATAATATTGTCTATAGATAGGGTTTGTCATATCAAACCTCATGAACATTTCTTCAATCTCACACATTAAATATTTCTTAAGTTTTATAACTTAACTCAAACATTTCAATATAAGCAACTCTAGTATGCAGATTAAAAATTGGTTAACACTCATTTTGGAGTGGTACCAAATTTAGTCTTTTAACAAATGTTTGACTTCCAATTCACTGAGGGTATTAAATCATGCTATCATTTCAAAATTAGCTTTTAAAAATCAGCACTAAAAGTTAAAATTCAGTTATTTGTATTTCTCTTAATATTCCTACTTGCAATTCATGTAGCAAATTTAGAGGGGTTTTGCTCTTCAGTATTTCAAGAACATGCCTGTTCAAGTTTTATAAGTACTTCCTCCTGAAAGTAAAAACCTTACTACCAAGATAAAAATAATTGATAAAAAGCACATTATCTAATATGAAACACCTGATGATAAAGCAAGTAAATAGTTCAATGTAAGCCGGACTCGTGACTCAGCCTGTAATCCTGTGCCTTTGGGAGGCTGAGGTGAGTGGATTGCCTGAGTCCATGGGTTCGAGACCCACCTGGGCAGGCGAGACTTCATCTCTACAATAAATTAAAAAATTAGCTGGGTGTGGTAGCGCATGCCTGTAATTCCGGCTACTCAGAAGGCTGAGGCAGAAGGATCACCGGAGCCCCACAGGTCGAGGCTGCGGTGGCCGGGAGCAGCCACTGCACTCCAGTCTGGGCAACAGAGTGAGACTCCAACTCAAAAAAAAAAATAATAGTTCAATGTAACATTTCTTAATATATACATTATATATAATATAATATAGTATAATATATAAATACATTGAACAGAGAAAATTGATAAAATAATATTTATAGCTGAAGATCTATGTTTTATGTTATTCTATTGGGTACTATGATATTTCAGTAAAATAAATTTATTTAGAACTGCTAGTCAAGCTATCAGGAATATATTGAATTCAAAACTACAAAGTTAAGTGCAAATTTTGAGAAAAAAGATATTAATAAGCAATTTTTTTTTCAGTGCGATATTTATTATGAGTTCCTAGAAGATGATTAAGGTAATAGGATGCACATAGTTCATGATAGGGTTTTTCACAAGAAGAAATGTCAGGCAATGTTAACAAGTAGGATGTAGTAATGATAAGTAAGGGGGATTCTTAAGAAAGTGATTAAAGATTTGTATTATGTGAACTTTCTAGGTTATGGGGGAAAAGACAGAAAATAATTGAGAATAAGTAAGGTTAGAATGGGAAAAATATTTAATCATTGGGAGTAACAAATATGGGAATTATAAAGAGATGAAAGATTTCTGTTGTCAGAAATTTCAATGTCTAATCAATTGAAAGGTACAGTTGTTCTAGTATGATAAGGTGCACTTTGTGATCACAGAAAAATATTAAGGGAATGGAAGTGAAAATCGTTGGACGAGAGAAATTTAGTATGTGGTCTCTTCTGTGAAAAGTTCACACATATAATGAAATTACATGAATGGCAACTGCAACAAAGGTAGAGAGCATAACCAGGTACCAGAAGAATATATATATATATGCCTGGAAAGCATGCACTCCAAAGTAATTGTTTTTCAATGCCATGTTTGAGAAGAAGTAATTTTAAGCAACAAAAATAATATTTGACTATTATCTGAAATAATTCTCATAAGAAATAAATAGCACAATAAACAATCTTTAAAAGCTAAGAGGTGGTTACTTTGTGGGGACATTTTGGCTTCCAAGATAGACTAATACATGTGGATTTTGTTGTGAGTATTTGATATGTTCTAAAGAAGAATGCATTGCTGATTCTCCATTATTTAAAATTAAATGTATAGTCTAAGTTTATGTAATAATTTAGTTTTATATATATATATGTTTTTGAGTTGGAGTCTCACTCTGTTGCCCAGATTAGAGTGCAGTGGCTGCTCCCGGCCACTGCAGCCTCGACCTGCTGGGCTCCAGTGATCCTTCTGCCTCAGTCTTCCAAGTAGCCGGAATTACAAGCATGCGCTACCACGCCCAGCTGATTTTTTGATTTGTTGTAGAGATGAGGTCTCACCAAGTTGCCCAGGCGGGTCTCGAACCCGCAGACTCAGGCAATTCACTCACCTCAGCCTCCCAAGATGCGGGATTACAGGCTGAACCACCGAACCGGGCTTAGTTCTCTATATTTTATCTGGTTTATTACTCTATTAGTTTTTGAAAGTGATATGTAAAATTTTTAAGTGCAGTTGTTACTGAATTGTTTTATTGTGTGTTCATCCTCTGTGTTTTATTATGGTTTTTCTTGTTTTCTGAGTTCTGAAGAAGGTCTATTTTCAGGATTTTACCTGCCCACCTTTTTGTGGTAGAAGGCAATACATATTACTCAATGCTTACTAATCAATTGATTGGGGGATATCTAAGACCATCTTTAGTATTAGATAAGCCTTTGTCTGGGAGTCAGAGATGCAACTTTCTCAGATAAAGACTAAACAAGCACAAAGAATTTGTTCTTTATTGACAAATGTCTTCAAAGTGCCTAGAAGAAAGTTTGACCTGACACAACCTAAGTCTTCAATAGATGTTTGTAATTAAATGAATACAATTGTACACTATGTTTTTAATTTATGTGTTTCATATTACAATTCGTGATGCGTAAATCATCTGGGTCTGGGATAAATATTATGCCTGGAGATGGTTACTTCTCTTCTGCTATTCTTGAATATGGGTATTAGACAAATCTAGTAATAACTTAATTATTCCTTGGGTACAAATGATTTGTTGCCATTTTCTTAGTTTCTGAAAGCTTTTGATCTTAAGGGAAGAAACATTGGGTAGAACGTTCCTGTATTGGAAGTCTCTGCTTTTCTCCAAGGCTGCAAAGCCAATACAGGTTTTCTCAATTCTCCCATTTGCCCCCAGTTTGTCTTCTTTATTTAAGGTAGAGATCCAAAGTGTTTTTTAAAGTACAATATAATCTCTCTGGTGAGTTTGGAAAAAGAAATAACTAAATTGAAAAACAGAAACATAGTATTTATAATAGAAAAGTATCTGAAGAAGAGAAATTGACTTTAATTATTGGAAAAGAAAGAACAAAATAGTTAAACTTAAAGTACTTATTTGGGATCTCATATTTGATGATGTAAAAGAACTAAAAAGAATCAAAATATTTTTTTCCAAGGAGCAAAACTAAGTCCTTACTGCTGATGAAAAAGAATGATAAGTTTCAGGCAAGATTAAATTGAAACTTATATAAAATAAACATTTCTATACATACTGTCACATTGTACTGACATTTAATATACAGAATAATTAAATACAAAAAGATTCTTTTGTCTAAGTGTTTAACTCTAAATGTGTACCCTATCTTTTGAGTAGTAGGTTAAATGTTATTGTAAAAAGCTTCAAAATTCTTTGTAGTCCATCCTTTAGAGGGTTATTCTCTGCAAGAAAGCAATGCTCTTTAAAGTAAATTTAAGAGCAAAAACTCCTATGGAGTGTGTAAGATATAAAAATGTACACAGAATTTTGACTTACCATAAATATACAGAATAAGAAACATGAAATTATATCACTATGGCTTAATTTAATAGAAAGCCATGTATACCATAGAAACAGGCTTCACAAAGAAAGGAGTACTGTGAAATTATCCATAGATACCTTTGGAAGCAGCCATCTTAGGCATCCTTGCCCCTCCTTTGCCATTAGGCCTAGACTTTTACAAACCTCATCATTTTCTATATACATACTTGCCTATGTCTTACCTTCACTATCCTCAAAATTTCCACATAGCTCTTATTTGTATTTACTCATAAATCAGCATTTCACATTGTCCTCAAGAATCCTGATGATTCATAATATATTCCTATTCCATTCCAAACTTTTATTTCTTCTACTAATTGACTAAATGCCTTACTGTGCATGAGTTCCAGTTTTCAAAAGGGTAAAAGTATAAGATCAATAAATAATTACCATGCTCTCATACATTTTTTGAAAAAAAATACACAATGAAATATTATGTAGCAGGACGTTCTACAACACGGCGACGGGACAAGTGGAACTGTGAAGATCTCCACAAAAAGTGACTCCTGAAAGTGGTTCCATGCACTCCTGCAGCCACCACCTCCATGGGGGGTAGCTGCAGTAACTGGCCTCACGCAGAAAATTGCTGCCACCACATTACGTCAGCAAGGAATCACTGCTGTGGTTGCTACCAGGTGCTGAGCAGTTGCTGTTGCTGCGGCTCAACCTCAGGGAATTCCTGGCTCCTGCCTCCACTCCAAGCCACCCACAGCACACCAAACTGTAGCGTCCAACTATCTCTCTAGTTCCCAGTGCCTGATGCCAGACACACACCATCATCGCCCATCATACCAGATCAACTGGGGCCCTAGACAAGTGGAGAGAATGGAGAGAGAGGATTGGGTCAAGTCAAGAGGAGTTCATGCCTGGCGAGCAGCAGCCTACTGCAGTCATTTTCCAGGCAGAGATTTGCATTGCTCTGCCCAGCTCCTCGCAGCCTCCACCTTGTTGCCTAAGATGACCTTGCCAAACCAGGAAACAGAAGCCCCTTCCCTACACTGAATCAAACACAGACAACTCAGTTCTGTGTGGCAGACCTGTCAGGCAGCAAGCCAAGGGAACTGACCTAAGCCATGGGTAACCATATCTGCCTGCAATGAGAGCAGAGGGGTGGGGCTAGAGATCAGAGCTAAAGAGACTTTAGACATTCAGGAAAGACCTCAGTCTGGTTTCTTACTTTGATTTTTTATTTTATTGTTTTGACTATCTGCTTTGTTCACTTTTGTTTGCTTTTTGATTTAGACTACCTGTTTGTGTTGGGGAAGAGCACATCAAAAGGTATGATTTTTTGGATAGTCTTTGTGTGATTACTGGTATGCTTTAGGGAATTTTGTTTGTTTTTTACTCTTTTCTGGCTTGGTGTCTCTTTTCATTCATTAGTTGGTATGTATGTTTGTTTCCCCTCTTACTCTTCTCTCTCTCCAACTTCCTCTTGACTCCCCCCTTCTTCTATTATTTTCCTTTTTCTTACCTCTTTTTGTTCCAGGGAGCAAACCTAAATACACACAGCATGGGAAGCGGGTTCCAGGGTGCCCATACACCTGTCGTGGATACTGGGATCTGCAGATAGATTCTAAATCATAGCTTCCCCCTCAACTAAATCTCAGAATTGCAAAAAGTACAGCCCCCAACCCACAGTCCAGCCTCAGAAGTGAACAAAGCCAGAGGATCCTCATAAGGAAGAACAAGAGATTGAACAAGAAGTAAAAGCAACCCCACTTTCCCTGAAAAACAGAATTAAAGAAGGGGAGGGAAAGGGGGAAACAAATCTACACAAATGAAGAAAAACCAGAAGATGAATGTGGGTCTCTCACAGAACCCTGGGAGGTCAGACACTGAGAAAACAGACTTTGGAATGCAAACAATGAAGAGCCCCCAGAATGACTAGTCTCAAACTACAAACCCGGATATCAAGACATAAATAGAGAGATTAAAAAGAATTGAGGAGAGACAAGAGGAAAATAGAAAGGAGTTGATAACTGAGATAACAGCAGTAAAGAATAATGTGAATGAAATAAATAAACTGATAAGCATGAAAAGCAGAATTAGCCAAGCAGAAGAAAGAATCTCAGAGCTTGTGGACCAAAATATAGAACTAACCCAACTGTCAAAAACATAGAAAAGAAACTTAAAAAGACAGACTAAAACCTTCAAGAGATGAGCAATTACTTCAAGAGACCAAACCTAAGAGTAACTGGACTTCCTGAGGCAGAAAGAGAGACAGAGATCATCCTGAAACAAACATTCCATGAAATTATTCAAGAAAACATCCCTCATCATCAGTGATACGAAAATTTAAATTCAAACACAAGAGATTCAGAGAACCCCTGCAAGACAACAAATAAGCAGACCAGCTCCCAGACACATAATAATTTGCCTAAACAAAGTAGGTATAAAAGAAAAAAATCCTAAAGGCAGCAAGAGAAAAAGGTCAGACTATGTACCATGGAAGACCAATTAGAATAGCAGCAGATTTATCTACAGAAACCCTTCAGGCTAGGAGAGCTTGAAGCCCTATCTTCAAACCTCTAAAAGATAAACAACTTCAACCAAAAATAACTTACCCAGCCAAGCTAAGCTACATCAGCGAGGGAGAATTAAAATTTTTCCAAGATATCCAATCCCTAAAAACGTACACTGCCTGCAGATCACCTCTACAAGAAACACTTAAGAAAATATTGAACACAGAAGAAAAGGAAAAAAGAACAACAACGTTCTTCACAAGAGTACAGGAAAAAGATTAGAAACACACACGACCAACCCAAAAACCAAAAGAAAGACAACAAACGAACAGGAACAACAACTCTATAAGAACCTCATGATAGAGATTAACTCTCACATTTCCATCATTAGCCTGAATGTGAATGGAGTAATTGCACTTCTGAAAAGACAGAATGGCAAAATGAATAAAACATCATGAGGCAAATATATGGCCTCCAAGAGACTCATCTCACTATAAAGGACACTCACAGACTCAAAGTAACAGGATGGGAAGCAAAATTTCAGGTGAACAGAACACAAAAGAAAGGAAGAGCAATGATCTTAATCTCAGACAAAATACTCTTTCAGCTATCAAAAATTTAAAAAGATACAGAAGGCCACTACATAATGATAAGAGATTCAATCCATCAACAAGAAATATCCATCCTAAACATATATGCATTCAACATAGGAGCACCAACATTCATAAAGCAGCCTCTAGGAAAGCTCAAGAAAGCTATTGACTCTAAAACTATCATAGCTGGGGACTTTAATACCACACTCACAACCCTAGACAGATCATCAGGACAAAATATCAGCAACAAGATCCCGGAACCTCAGTGTGACTCTTGACCAAAGGGACTTAATGGATATCTACAGAACACTCCACCCAACGACCACAGAATATACATTCTACTCATCACTGCATGAAACGTACTCTAAGATCAACCACATCCTTGGCCATAAATCAAGCATAAAAAAATTTCTAAAGATTGAAATTTTGCCATATACCTTCTCTAACCACCATGGAATAAAAGTAAATATCAATACCAACAAGGTTTCCCCAAAATCCCCAAAGACATGGACACTAAACATCATGATGCTAAACAACTCCTGGGTCAACATGGAAATCAAAACAGAGATTAAAAGATACCTGGAAAAAAGTGAATATGTAGAAACTTCTTACCACAACCCCTGGGATGCCATGAAAGCTGTAGTAAGAGGAAAATTCATATCTCTACAAATGCACATAAAGAAAATGGAAGGATCACAAATTAACAGCCTAACAAGTCACCTAAGGAAGCTGGAAAAGCAAGACCACCTAAACCCTAACTTCAGCAGAAGAATCCAGATCACCAAAATAAAAGCCCAAATCCAGGACATAGAAGACATAAAGATAATACAAAAAAATCAATGCAACAAAAAGCTGGTTCTTTGAAAGGATAAACAAGATCAATGGTCCCCTAGCTAGACTGACCATGAAAAAGAGAGGAAAAAACTCAAATAAACACAATCAGAAATACAAATGATGAAGTCACATGTGACCCTGAAGAAATACAAAACATCATTAGAGACTACTATGTACACTTGTATGGAAACAAGCTTGAAAACCTTAAGGAAATAGAGGACTTTCTGACATCGCACAACCTTCCTAGGTTAAAACAAGAAGAAAATAAGACCCTAAATAGACCAATAACAATCAAGAAAAATTGACTATGTCATGAGAAAACTATCTACAGAAAAAAAGCCCTGGACCAGATGGCTTTTCAGCAGAATTCTACAAGACATATAAGGAAGAGCTGATACCAATCTTACTAAAAGTATTCCAGATGACTGAGAAAAATGGAACTCTCCCCAAATCATTTTATGAAGCTAAGATCACATTGATACCCAAGCCAGGTAAAGACCCAACAAAGAAAGAGAAATATAGACCAATATCTTTGATGAACATAGATACTAAAATTTTCAACAAGATCCTAGCAAACTGGATTCAACAACACATCTCAAAAATCATCCATCATGAACAAGTAGACTTCATCCCGGGTTTCAAGTCTGGTTCAATATTTGTAAGACCATAAATGTAATTAAATACATCAAAAGAGGACAAAAACCGCATGATTATATTTTAGATGCAGAAAAAGATTTTGATAAAATCCAGAACCCCTTCTTGATAAAAACCCTCGAAGATCTAGTCATACTTGGAGCATAACTAAAAATAATAAAAGCCATCTATGAGAAACCCATAGCCAGCATACTCCAAAACAGACAAAAATTGGAACCATTTCCCCTGAAAAATAGAACAAGACAAGGATATCCACTCTTACCCTCTTGTTCAATATAGCTTTGGAAGTCCTGGCTAGAGCAGTCAGAAAAGAGAAGGCAATCAGGGGTATCCAAATAGGAAAAGAGGAAGTCAAGTGATCTCTCTTTGCAGATGACATGATTGTATACCTTGAAAACCCAAAAGAATCTGTCAAAAACCTCCTTGCAGTGATAAAGGACTTTGACAAAGTCTCAGGGTATAAAATAAATGTGCAAAAGACAATCACATTTCTTTACACCAAAAGTAAACAAACAGAAACCCAAATAAAAAGCACAATCCCATTCACAATAGCTACAAAAAAATGAAATACTTTGGCATCTTCCTAATCAGAGATGTGAATTGCCTTTATGATGAAAACTGCAAAATACTGCTCAAAGAAATCAAAGATGACACAAACAAGTGGAAAAATATCCCATGCTCATGGATTGGAAGAATCAACACTGTTAACATATTCATCTTACCTAAGGCAATCTACAGATTTAATGCAATACCCACAAAATTACCAGCAATATTCTTCTCAGATCTAGAAAAAACAATACAGGAATTCATATGGAAACACAAATGACCAAGAATTGCCAGAACAATCCTCAGCAAAAAACAAACAAACAAAAAACAAAGCAGGAGGTATCATACTACCTTTACTATAAAGCCACAATAATCAAAACAGTCTGGTATTGATACAAGAATAGAGCATATAGACTAATGTAATAGAATTGAGATTCCAGAAGCAAAACCTCAATTTCACAACCAACTCATCTTTGACAAAGCCTACACCACCCACCACTGGGGAGAGGAGAACCTAATCAGTAAATGGTGCTTGGAAAATTGGCTGACCACATGCAGAAGATTCAAACAGGACCCCTATCTATCCCCATACACAAAAATTAACTCTAAATGTATCAGAGACCTAAATATAAAATCTCAAACCATAATAACTTTAGAAAATGCAGGTGACACCCTTCCATAAGGGTGGCATCCAATTCCTGAGGAAAACCCGAAATGCACAGGCCATAAGAGATAAGATAGACAAGTGGGACCTCATTAAACTGACATGCTTCTGCAACACCAAAGAAACCTTAAAGAGTATAGGGAGACAGTCCACAGACTGCGAAAAGATATTCGCCAACTCCATGTCTGACAAAGGCCTAACATCAAGGATCTACAAGGAACTCAAACGTGCTGAAACAACAAAAACAAACAATCCCATTAAAAAGTGGGCAAAAGATATGAATAGACACTTCGTGAAAGTATACATACAAGCAGTCAACAGATACATGAGAAAATATTCAGCCTCACTAGTCATCAAGGAAATGCAAATTAAAAGTACACTGAGATACTACCTAACTCCAGTCAGAATAACCACCATCAATAACTCAAAAAACAACAGATGCTGAAGAGAATGTGGCAAAAAGGGAACGCTTCTACACTGTTGGTGGGAGTTTAAACTAGTATAGCCTCTGTGGAAATCAATGTGGTGATTCCTAAAAGTTCTAAAAGTCAACCTTCCATTTGACCCCACAATCCCCCTACTGGGAATATACCCTGAAGAACTCAAATCACACTATAAAAAAGATACCTGCACATGTATGTTTAACACAGCATTGTTCACAATAGCAAGATCATGGAACCAACTGTGCTGTCCATCAAATAGGACTGGATTTTTAAAATGTGGTACATATACACAATAGAATATTATGCAGTCATAAAAAAAGAGCAAAATCATAAATTGTGCAGCAATCTGGATGGAATTAGAGTTTATAATACTGAGTGATCTTTCACAGAAACAAAGATCTGAGTATCACATGTTCTCACTCATAAATGGACCTTGAACAACTCATAATACCATGAGAAAAGGATTGACAGTGGCGGTAACTATGGGGGGGAAGGGGCAGGGAGGTGAGATTAATGGCAGTCAACATCTGTCTGGGGAAGAGGGGGACACACCTCATCAACAAGTGTATCTGCACAATGAATGTTTGTATACCTATTCCTTAACTGTACCCCACAATTTTAAAATAAAAAATATAAATAATTAATAGCAACAAGAAAAGAATTTCATCCTTAGCTTTGGCAGGCTCTGACAGGGTTTAACAAAGTAGACTATTCCATTCAAATTTTTTATTTTGCAATTTAATCCTAGACAAATTGTAAAAGTTATATTGTAGTGGCAAGACTGAGGTCATGCCTGGAAAAAAAAAAGAAATATTATGCAGCCATAAATAAGGACAAAATTATGAACTGCACAGCAATTCATATGGTTTTAGAATGTGTCATACTCAATGACCTATCACAGAAACAAACAACCGAATACCGCATGTTCTTACTCATATGTAGGTCCTGAACATTAATCACAATACTACAAGAGAGAGATCAGCAGTAGCAGTACACTGCCAGGGGTGGGAGGGCACAGAGCATCCAAAAGTACCTGATTGTAAACCAGGGGAAGTGAGGATCAGTAGGAGACTTCATCCGTGCACAGATCACTTATGTACCTAATCATGCCTTGCAAGCCTCATCTTTAAAATAAAATAAGAAAGAAAAAGTATTATGCAATTATAATAAATAGTTTATTCCAGAATAAGAGAAGAGGATAGAACTGAGAAAGATCGGAAGTCTGAAAACTATAAAAATGTCAGTGAGATATTTGGAATCTTCATTAGAATACTAAAAGGTATGGTCTCCACAAAGTAGAAACACAAAGCAAAAAGCATAGAGGTTTATTACTTTTTTTATGGGGTAAAAAATAAGATAAATGATGTAAAAAGTGGTGTCAAGAACCTCTTATCTAAGAAGATTAAAATCCATGTTAGAGGCAGTAATGAAGTCCATAAACTTCTCATGCTGTGTTAAGTCCTAGCTACTAAGATAGTCTTCCCTGAGGAGTTTTCTTTTTCTCAGTAAGCCTCACTATAAATTTCATGCCAGTCTATGGGTTAAATTCTCTAACTTACTCACCCCTATTTTCTTCATTATGGTCACACAGATTGGACTAATCAGTTATAAACACATCTACTTTGTCTCTTACAACTGGAGCTTCTTATGGATTGATTTCCCTAAAAATGAGTTAGGAGAAGATATTGTATTAGCATTTATAATAACCCTGCAAAATATTATCAATATATTAGTTCATTTATCTCAAAAATATCCAGGAGTATGAACCTGTTCTCAGATTTGAGTGGAAAAAATAATAACATCTGCATTCAATTATATATTCTTTCCCAGAAACATTAATAGTAAATAGTCTTTCACTGTTACATTACAATCTAGCTTCGTTTTCTCCGACTTTTACCTATAAGTTTAATAAAATGCATTATACATTTGACTTGACAATACATTTTATATCATCATTGTGGTGAAAGATTAGTATACCAGAAATAAACCTGCTGATTATTAATAGATTTCAGAATAGATCACAGTCTCTTTAAGACTTATTACAGTTATAATGATACAGTTCTTATGACTTCTTATTTTCAATATTCAGACAGAGAAGAAGTGACAAAGGAGAAACTTCCTTATAAGCTCACAGAAAGAGATATGTTTATCTGTCAACTTCTCTTAGCCTTGTTGTGGTGGTTGTTTTGTTTGCTTGCTTTATGTTTTGATTTTGCTTTTAATCTGTGAACAATTCTTCCCAGTGGTCTATGACTGTGATTCATTAATTTTTATCTCTTTAAATCTTCTGTTGTGATTATACCACAATGTATTCATTTATGCAAGTGTTGATGAACACTTTTAGTTGTGTTCAATTCCTGGAAATTCCAGTCTAAATAATGATACTATGGATATTCCCTGGATTAAAACTGTACTCCTTTTTCTAGGGTGCTCCTTTTTCTCCATCTGGGACTTTAACTACTAGATTATAGTAAATATATATTGTCAGTATTAACAAAAACTGCCAATTAAAATTTTCCAAAAATTTTGTTTAATTTGTCTTACATCCAGCAGTGTATGAGAGTTCCCATAGATCTGCATCCTGGCCGCCCGGAATTGGTAAACTTTATGTTAGTCTACCAATCTATGATATAGCAACATTCTCAAGATCACGAAGATAATATCCTATATATGTTATCTTTTAAAAGCTTCTATATATTTAACCTCCACATTAAGGTCTTATACACCTGGCATAGTTGCATAGTTTCATTTTAACTGTGTTATAGAGGTTCAGTTTTACTTTTTCTTCAAAAATATGATTAGCCAGATTTTCTATTACTGACAAATCTGCCCTTATTCTACTGTTTCCAAGGCTACTTCTGTACAAATTAAGCTTCTGTCTTTGCATATGTCTATTCCTAGGCTTGCTGTTCTGTATTATTTGTCATATTATCAACTCTTTCAGTAATACCTGTAATACTTCCTATCAGTAAGTCTTGATATATGATGATATACATTCTCTCTCATATTCTTCATTAAGATCTTAACTATGATTAGTTCACTACATTTCAATATGTTTCAGAATAAATTAGGGAAGAAAAGCTAGCTGTTTTTATTTTGAAATAAAATGTATATATTTTTATAGTGTAAATCCAATAGCCCAATGCATGTCAAATCTCTTATTGTTTCTGAAAATTTGTGTTTGTTTCAGATGTTTATTTATATGCAATCATATAACCTGTGTTATTAATACTTTTTTCTTCTTTTCCAATTGTAAATGTTATTCTTTAGCAGTGAAATCTGGGGTTTGTCTATTACAACAGTTGTTTTTTTTCTTCATTAATGGAAGATATGACACTTACTGGATCTATTCAGTTTGAAAGGAAAAAAATAATTACCTGAATATTTGGTTCTAACTCATATTATTCTAACCAAGTAAAACAGAATAAGAGAAAAGTTAGTTACCATTCTGCTATTGCTCACACTGTTGTTCAAGGATATCCAAAAGATACTTATGTTCTATCAGGATCCTGGTGGGCGTGTATAGAAATCTTTAATCAGAAAAAAAAAATGTCACAGACCTATAATTTATGGAACAAGTTATTAAGAATCTTTTTTTTTTGAAAAATAGTTTTATCTTTCTGTGCTTTTATAGCAGTAAACCTTCAAGAAATGAAAATGGTATAAATGAGGAGCGACTCACTATATGTCCTAAAACAACTAATATTCTGCGCATGTTTATGGACTCATTGGAGATATTATATTAATGTCTATTCAGGAAATAAAATTCACTAACTATTTATAGTTTGTTTTTGTTCACGGAGAGCATGAACTAAAAATGGAAGGCTATTCCACTCTATCTACACATTCAAGGATGGAAATGAAAGCTAGTAGAGCCGGTCTCTGTGGCTCATCCTATAATCCCGCGCCTTTGGGAGGCTGAGGTGAGTGGATTGCCTGGCGGGTTCGAGACCCACCTGGGCAGCGAGACCTCATCTCTACAATAAATCAAAAAATCAGCCGGGTGTGGTAGCGCATGCCTGTAATTCTGGCTACTGAGAAGGCTGAGGCGGAAGGATCGCCAGAGCCCAGCAGGTCGAGGCTGCGATGGCCGGGAGCGGCCACCGCACTCCAGTCTGGGTGACAGAGTGAGACTCCAACTCAAAAAAAAAAAAAAGAAAGAAAGAAAGCTAGTAGAAAAAATTAATTCCTCAAGTGAATAGGATTTTGTACAGTATACCTGAAGGTACTATTTTTTAAATAAAAGGCAATATCAGAGGCACAAATTTGCAATGATTAATGGGCACTGAATAACCACATGACAGGAAGGTAGGGACAATTAAAAATGTTTGATGGATTATGGATTCATCATAAAGGAATACAGGAGATAATTATGTAGGGGAAAATTTCAGAATGATCATTGAGTGAAAGCGTATTTATTTCCTATGCAAGAATTCATGAAAGATCGTATACTGCAGATGACATTCTCAATGATCTGAGGGACAGTGTACTCACCCAGGTCACTGTCTTTCACTAATTACTCTAAAGCCTATCAGTAGGATCACAAGGCAGCTGAGATGGAGGTAGTTCAATGTGATAAACAGCATGGGCTTTACCTAACTGAGCGTGGTCTGATACCTTCCATCGCCGAGGCATAGACTTATGATTGCAGAGATAACTATTATTACCTAGTGTAATACCAGTTCTGGAGAGGACTGGGCAAACACCAAGTGGGAGTTTGATTATGTTTGATTCCCTTTTTTTCTAAGTTGATGACTCTCTTTTTTCCCTTTAATGAAAATTATGCTGGATATAGATGAGTTATTTTGGCCACAATGCTTCTCTAAGCACAGCTGATTGCAGATTTACTGTATGTTGCCTTCATTTCTATGATATCAAACATGACATTATTTTTGAATAAGGAATGTATTTTATAATAAATATAACATTAACATTAATGATGTAATGACTCATGTTCAGAGTGTGTTTTACCTTAGTTTTTTCAGTCAGAATAAACCGTTTTCACGTAAAGTTGAATTGACTTTGTGAAGATTTAGTAATGCTTCTCTACAAACTGTAAGTATGTCTTGCTATCATATGTGATATATGCATGCATATATTTGTATGTACTGAAATAATCAATTATTCTGGAACCAAACATGCTTTTCTAGGCAATATTTGGTGCTATTTCTCCCAGGGCCACACATATTGTTTTGGTGTTAAAGATTTGTAACTAGAATTTCCCTAATAATCTACTATCAAATTTTTGCTATCCGTCACTAGGATGTTTTGCTCTTCTGGTGCAAAGGTACAATTCACCCAGAGAATCTAACTCTGGTTCCATATAGTCATGGTAGCCATTTGGATCTCTGTGTTATTGAACCTAAAAGAAAAACAAAACAAAACAAAACATGTTTACCGTACTTTGTGAGATGCTTATTTCTCATTATTAAGAAGTTGGGTATTAGTCACTGTTCTCCAGAAAAACAGAACCAATTGTGTGTATCTGTCTGTCTGTCTATCTATCTATCTATCTATCTATCTATTAATCATCTATCATCTATCTATCACCTTCTGTATCTGTAGGTTTTGCAAACCATAGATTTAATGAAATTTATTTTTCATAGTGTCTGTACTTAACATGCAGGCATTTTTTCCTTGTCATTTCCTCCTAAGCAATATAGTATAACAGCTGTTTATTAAGTAATATAAGTATTCTAGAAATGATTTAGTGTATACAAGAGGATTGCATAGGTTATATGCAAACTACACCATTGTATATCAGGGACTTGAGCATTCATTGATTTTGATATCTACTGGATGGAGGAGGTGCAGGAGCCAATCCCTTGTGGAATACCTATGGATAATTATATTCATATGAGGAGGTTTATTATAGATTCCTACCTCATAATAGTTCTGAAAGCCAAGAAGTCCCGCAATCTGCAATCTGCAAGCTGAAGAACCAGGAGAGCCAAGAATGTGGATTCAGTCAGAAACCACGGGTCTGGAAATCAAGGGAGCAAGGGTACAAATCTGATCTGGTCTGAATCCAAAAGCCTTAGAACTAGGAGTGTTGATCCAAGGGCATATGGTTGTTGCAACTCAAGCAGAGAGAGTAGATTCAACCTTTCTCCATCTTTTTGTGCTATTTACACTATCAATGAATAGATGATGTTTTACCACACTTATATGGGCAGATCTTCTTTACTCAGTCTCCCAATTCAAATGTAAATCTTTTCTGGAAACGACTAACAGACACATTAAAACATGATGTTTTACCAGCTAAATGTACATGTCTTTGCACAGTCGAGGTGATATATAAAATTAACCATTACAAGTAGGCAAAGGGGAGTGTGCTTGAAGCGCATGGGATCCTCAGGTGAATTTTTCATTTTTTTTCATAATCTGTAATCGTAGAAAGAGCAGAAACACTAATGACTCAGAGTACTAGGTAATGAAATTTCAGGTGCCGAAATGGTTTCTGAGGGAAAAGGCAACACAGTATATAGAATGAGTATTATAAATATCAACTGCAGTCTGTGAACTGAAATGACTTAGTATCATAATATATTCTCTATTTCTTCCAAGTGCATCTATATTTATATTTATAGTTTCATTCCCTATGACTTTCCCTGAATTCAGTGCCTATGAATATTTTCTTCTTTGCCTAATTATGAATATATACTCTACTCTTCCTTTCCCCTAAAATCTTAGGTGCATTTCTGATAGTTTACTATTAACAGCTTTCTACTGCAGAAAATCAAGGTAGAAGTTTGACAAATTAAGCAGAGACTATATATAACCTTGAGATGGACACTATGGCTGATGGTGTACTGGCTATCCTTTTTGGCTTTGTCTTATAGTAAAAGTGGACATTTTTAGTATGCATAGAAAACTATGAATAGAATTTAAGTAGACAAAGTGATATGGTGTGATGGATATGTGGATTGACACTAACAACCTTTCTTTTACCTTGTATGTCTAAGACAGAAAAACTACATTTTGCATTTCTTATAAACCCTTAAAGTTAGTGTTCTGAATGCCTACTAGGTGTTACATTTATAAATGAGGCAGATCCATATTTCGGGAATAATATGGGTATGGGTAAAGTAGCTCTGACAGAAATGAGTGTTGGCAAAAACTTGGCTCCATGTCTTAATGTCTAATTACCAGACTCATGCAGCAATAAAATGAAGGCAGTGAAACACTGTTATAGGGGACAGAAACTGTACCCTAAAACTCTGGGTGGCAGAAATTGTGCCCTGGTTTCTTCGTCCAAACTATCATGGCATGAAATCAAACCCAAAACTAAGTGGTAGCCATGTGACATTAACTTCACTAGTTCATTCAATAATTGTGTAATTACTCACCTGGTTTTTTTGTCTTGCACAGAATTCTAACTGATTTTGTGTATTATTGCTCTTGTCATATAAGACACACATGTTTAGAATATCTTTACAAATTGTACATGAGATTTTAAAATTTAACTTGCATGTATTTTTTGAGCATACTGATACTAGTATAACCTTTTCTTTAGAAGTAAAAATAGAATGGCTTATTCTGTAATTAAAAAATGGTCATGCCATCCACCTCTAACCAAGATGCAGTAACAGAGGAGAGATTTACTGTCCTGTTTGAAACAACTAAAATTCTTGTCAAAATATATGAAACAATGACTCTCAAGACAGTGGATATCAGACAATGAACGATAATGATTGATAAGTAATAGGAAATAAAATGAATTTTATTTTTTCCTGGTTTACTGCCTAAAAATATTTCAAGGCTATGGCTCAGGGATCAGGCCAGAAATCCAAGTAGAACCAGAAAAATCTTCCTTAGTTAAGGAGACAGAGATGGAAATCTGGGAAGGTTAATGTGGCCATAATTTTAAGGAAATAATATCAAATCAAGGATTACTGCACAGGAGAACCCCAGACATCTTCAGAGAGTATCTTCAAGTATTCAGCTGGGTATTGATTTGTTCATGCTTAGAAGGAAACTACCCAAGGACATGGAAATGCTGCTAAGATGATTAGATGAAAGGATCTATGAAGTTCATAAAGCACCAGAGAAATTGCCTATTACCATCAACCAGAGTAGGAAATCTAGTAATTCATAAGGCAACAGGTAAAACACTCAGAAGGTCATGCTTCAGTCACTGGGAAAACTTAACTCTAGACTGATGCTCTTCTGCATCTGCCCTAGCACAGTATTAAAACCAGACTGGAAAGGAGTAAATCATTTTCAGGATTTAATTACATTCCAGGACAAAGTTCAAGAACATCTAAATAAATAAAAAATTATCCACCATCCAATCTCAGAATAAAGTTCAACAACACATATAGAGATTTTTAAAAATCTTCTATATAAACATATAAATATATATACAATATATATAATCTTAAAACTTTACTTCCTCAAGAAAAAAGTTACTTCCTGAACAAGCTGTGCATCCACTACTTGTGCACAAGAAAAGAAAAGTGATGCATGTTTACACATGTCTATATGCCTAAAAAGCAGTGGTGGGCTGGCAGCATGGGTCCTGGAATGCTCAAAGATTCCGGTCAAGTGAGCCATCATTACACATAATGATAATTATTATCAGAGTAAAGATAAAATAATATCCATCATGGGACAGTTTTATCATATCTTATTGACTGAAACATTCCATGCTTACCTTCAACAGAAAACAAATGAGTGTGTGAATCACTAATAGCTACTAGAATCCTTGAGAAACACAATTCACAATCTAGTTGCTTATAAAATATATCCAAACTCTTTGTAGAAAACATAACATGACAATTCACACTAACATTATCAAGCTCAAATCAATATATTATTTTTTATGCCTTGTAGTCTCCTTACCATGTTGCAATGTGAAATATTTTTATGTGATACCTGGATGTAGCTTATTTTTCTCTGGAGGTTTCAGAATTAAAAATTAAAGCTATCAACCCACTGACACAACCCATATACTTGAGGAACTAGCACAGCATAATTTCGTATATCAATTCCTTGTCCATAGAAATACTATTTTCCTGTTCAGTACGGAATATTCCTTTATTAGTACACTGCAAAGCCTCCAGCTAAAATAAAATATTATGTGCTGTCATGGAAAAAGAAGCTAAGAGGTCTTCAAATGACTTAGTTGCAACTTCCCCCTCCCATTCTACTCCTGTGAACAAGATCCCATGACCAAGAAACTTCCTCTAGTTTCCGTGACTGTTTATTCAACATAGCAAACTTCAGTTCCCTGCTGGCCCACACAGCGATTCCAGCAAGTCATTTATGTCCTCTTGTGAAACCAGGGATAACTTCACCTTCTTGTTTCTACAAAGCCTCTTCCCACAGACCTTCCTTGTTCACTCAGATCCTAAATGCAAACTTCATGTGACCTGCCTATCATGATGTTTTTCTTGCTAGGCAGTGATATATGTGACCAATAAACTGCTGCTGATCTCATCTGTCCAGTGTTGGTTCACATGTATTTGGCTATTACCATAACCCTAGAGTTGAACCAGCAGATTAAAGGGAGAAAATCAAAATAATGAATCCCTGACAAGGCTAATTTGGAAAGACTTTTTGTTTGTTTTTCTGTATCATCTTCAGCTACCTGGTCGCCACATGCCGGCTGGGAGGTATGATACGTTTTTATGACATTTAGCCACTTCTGAGATAGGCCTGAGGTATTCACTGGGTTTGTGAACTCAATCATTCATTGTCATCAATGGTTTCAAACTAGCTAATATTTTCCTGAACACATTTTTTTCTTGAAAAACCAACCAATATAGAATACAAAAATCTTTTCTGATCTCTTTCTTCAAACTTACAAATTAATTTACGATCTAATGTGACATCCCAGTGATTGTAGGTAACATTTTAATAAAATATTTCAGCACTAAGTTCTGAGTTCTTATGTCATACGCTGAATCAATATCTTTTTTTTTTTTTCAAGTTGGAGTCTCACTCTGTTGCCCAGGCTGGTCTGCAGTGGCACGCTCACGGCCACGCCAGCTTCCACCTGCTGGGCTCCGGCAATCCTTTCGCCTTAGCCTTCCAAGTAGCCGGAACTACAGGCGTGCGCTACTACGACTGGCCTTTTTTTTTTACTGTAGAGACGAGGTCTCCCAAGTTGCCTGGGCTGGTCTCAAACCCATGGGCTCAGGCAATCCACTAGCATCGGCTTGCCAAAGTGCTGGGATTATAGGCTGAGCTACCAAACCCGGCCTGAACTATCATCCTTAATACACTTCTATTGAGTTTTTTTCTCTATCTGTTTCTACCTTTATTATTTCCCTGTGAGTACTGTATGTACTAGAATATAACCTGCATTATCAATCTTCCTGATTCTATTTACAATTTTGTTCTTTTCTTAGATTTAATGGCCGCATAAATAGATATTAAATGGTAGAGTCAGGAAGTGTCTCAGTCATTGTGGGATGCTATAACAAAATACCATAGACTGGGTTGCCTGTAAATGACAGAATTGTATTTCTCACAGTTGTGGATGCTAGAAGTTTGAGATCAGGGTACCAGGATGCTCATAGTCTGGTAAGCACCCTCTTCCAGGTTGCAGACTGCCAAATTTTCATTGTCTATTGATATGGAAAACAAAACAAGATAAGAAAAAAATAAAATAAAATAAAATCTCTCCAGGATCCCTTTAATAAAGGCACTAATCCCATTAATAATGACTCTACTTTCAAGACCTAATTACCTTTCAACTTTTCCTTATTTCAATAATGTCACTTTGGGGGCTGGGATTTCAACATGTAAATTTGGTGGAGGGCAGTCATAAACATTTAATCCACAACAGTGAATGAATACTATGTGGATTGAGCCTTCTCAGTGGTGGAATGAGGACATTATTTTCTGGTTGAATACACTCTGGCCAAAGAATAGAGATATTATCTTATTTCACTGAAGAAAGATTTGTTTTATTTTATTTTATTTATTTTTTATTTCATGAAACATTGGTACATTCCTGGTAATTTCACTTCCCTAACACTGTGGGGTTTTGTTTTGTTTTGTTTTTTCTGACTGACAGTAATGTTCCTGTCATACCTAAATTTAATTATTGTGTTGTTTTAACTTCTTTGGGAAACTATATGTTATTCAGTAGAATGCTAGAAAATATATCTGCAAGACTATAAGACAGAAATAATTTTGAAAATGTCTCCACATATAACTAGAATAATGATTAAAATCATTGAGTTTCAGTAATCTGATGTGTGTTACCATTGACCTTTAAAATATTTTTTCTGTTTCATTTGGACAGAGCTAATGATGGATTAACTGTTTAATATGTTACATGCAATTTTTGTAAAATTACTGAATAAAGATATAGCCATGGATTTAGAATAACTTGGAATTCTGTTTACATATGTCTTTTATAATATCATCAGAATCTTTATTAGGTTGCAAAAAACGAACTTTAGCCGGGCTCGGTGGCTCAGCCTGTAATCCCACGCCTTTGGGAGGCTGAGGTGAGTGGATTGCCTGAGCCCGCGGGTTTGAGACCCTCCTGGGCAGCGAGACCTCATCTCTACAATAAGTCAAAAAATCAGCCGAGCGTGGTAGCACATGCCTGTAATTCCGGCTACTCGGAAGGCTGAGGCGGAGGGATCGCCGGAGCCCAGCAGGTCGAGGCTGCGGTGGCCGGGAGCGGCCACTGCACTCCAGCCTGGGCAACAGAGTGAGACTCCAACTCAAAAAAAAAACAAAACGAACTTTATTTTCAGGATTGTATAGATGGTTAAATGCTTATACTTACATGAAGTGTGGTATAAATTATAAATTAGAATCTCCAAATCATCATTGTTTCATTGAAACAGAGCACCACACACAATGTTACCAGATCAAAGTAATATAACATTAAAGACTATTGTTAGGCTTTCTTCATAAGATCAAAGAAGGGATGATTTCAAATTCTGAAAAAGGAAATTTTCTTATACCCTCAGGATATCGTGTGTCCAATTTCAAGTTAAAAGTAGAAGAAAATTAATACTGATGAATACCAGTCTGCAACTGGTAGATTACCAAGTTACAATGCTCCAAATCAAGTACTACAAAAAAAGATACAATTTCAAGTTGTTAAAAATTTGGGAATATTAAAAAAAAAATCCATGTGAATTGATAGACTACAACACGTGAAGATGAGAAAAGTAATAATTTATTACCTGAATGTCTGCATTCACATGTTCGATTTTCGATTATTATTGTTGTTGTTGTTGTTATTATTATTATTATTATTATTATTTTGAGTTGGATTCTTACTCCATCACCCAGGCTGGAATGCAGTGGCATGCTCAACGGCCAGCCCAGCGTCAACCTGCTGGGCTCAGGTGTTCCTTCCACCTCAGTCTTCCAAGTAGCCAGAACTACAGACATGTGCTACTATGCCCAGCTAATTTGGGAATTTATTGTAGAGATGTGGGCTTGCCAAGTTGCCCAGGCTGTTCTCGAACACAGGGGCTCTGGCAATTCACTCACCTCAGCCTCCAAAGTGCTGAGATTATAGGCTTGAGTCACAGTGCCTGGCTCTCTTTTTTTCTTATGCTGAACTTCTGTATTATTGCATAAACCAAAATTAATGTAGACTTTGTAAAAAATATAATTTTAAATAACTGTATAAAGTACATACATTTCCAAAGTATTATATAATAGCTGTAAAAAATTATAAGTTTAAAAATCCATAGAAGTGGCTCTAAAAAGTATATTTATATATTTTCAAATGATCACATATTATATATTAATACATGCAGCTTCTTTCAGAAACTTTTTAAGATCTGGAAGCTAAGAATTGGGAGAAAATTATTTTGTCTTATTTTAAAGTTAAAATATAGCCATAGTATTTTCCAGGTCATTTACTTAATATTTTGTCCATTTAAGTTGTACTAAGTACTTAAATATGAAGGGATGTCACCACCCCTTAAATACTAATGGATGTCCAATTAAAATCTCTTGGATTTTAACTGATACAAAATATAAATTAGCAGAAATATAAGAGGAGATATAATTCTAAAATTTGGATGATTTTGACATTTTGTAACTAGCAAAAGAGATTTCATTTCTAAAATTATTGGCAAGAGCAGAAGTAATTATGACATAATTATTAGCTACAAAGATTCATGTTATGTCTTTTTGGAGTTGCCAATTCAAAATATCAGTCCATAAAATATCCCATTAGGCTCTGGCTACTTACATTTTACTTTATATTTTGGTTTTGATTTTTTAGGTCATTTGTAATAACTGAAAAAGCAGTTACATTTTATGTCTTAAAAATTCAATCTTACTGAATTATACGATATATACAGTATTATAAATATAGCATAAAATACAGTTGACAAATTTTCACAAAATTATTTTGCTCATCTAATTATCTCACAGATAAGTTAGACACTATCCCATAAACAGAAGCATGCTCCTTCCAATTTTCTGTCACAGTCCCCCACAAAACTTATAACTTTACCTAAATGCTAGTGTAAAAGACTGTTTTGTTTGCAATTCAAAGAATAATAATTTGATTCATTTTTTGTTTGAGTTATTTGGTTCTACATTATTTGTTAGATTCATTTGCAATATTATATGTAGTTATAGCTTGCTATTTTTTCAGTTATAGATGGTTTACAATGATATATACCAGGGGTGCCAAAATATGTATACACATTTTCAGAGATGTTATCTATGTATTACTTTTCAAAATTGAATTACAGTAACAATGTGTAGTATGGCATTCAGTCAAAAAAATGGTGTTAATCAAATGAAAGCTATTGTCCAATGTGACAGGCAGGACAGTCAAAGAAAATGGTGGAAGCACAGTTGTCCTTTGAAGAGTACAAGACCATTTTGAAGTGGTACTTGAAATTCAAGAACGTTGTGGAAGTACAATGACAATGGAGGCGTGAGTATGAAACAGAATCTTCAACATGCCTAGCAATTGCATGTATTCTTGATAAGTTTGAGACACATGTGTGATGTGCTCAAGGGAAGATCCAGGAGACCTCACATAGCAAAGAGTTCTGCTTCTTCTGTTATGGTGTTGGAACAGTTTACACATTCACCACAGATGTTTACCAAATAACGTACAGTTCTTGCAATTGCAGAAGTCAAACATGACTTGTATTCATCTTTTGTTATCAGTATATATTATTATAATTTTAATACACATTTTTTTCTTAACATATGTGTACTTTTTTAGCACTTTCTGTATATGTTTGTATATATAGTGTAACAATTTATTCCTTTCGCTGATGATTATTTATGCTTTTATTATTTTAGGTACTTATGAATAGTGTTGCTATGAACATTACTGAACATGTCATTTGGTAAATGTAACTACACCTCTTGAATAGAAATATATCTAGAATCAGTGAACATGTATACACATCTCAGTTAGAAATATATCTACTAGCATACTTCCTGAGTCATAGGCTATGGATATACTGAAATTTAGTTAATACTGTTAAATAATTTTCTAAACAGTGTACAACCAATTTGCTGTGATCAAGGTCTATTAATGCAACATCCTAGTCACTGGTTGCCATTCTTTTTCACTTAGCTCTTTTGACAAGTGTAGTAATTATGTTTCAGTTTTCTGATAACTAATAAAACTGAAAACCTGTACAGACATGCACACATCTTTTGGATATGCTCATTATTTATGGAATTTTTTTGTTGGGCTTTTCATTGACCCACACACCTACTAGACAACCTCACAAAACTCAGTTGGAAATTTGGGATTTTACTAATGAATATCGGTTAAATTGTCAACTTCAAAATATTGTCTTCAAATTAAGTATGTGTTTATTTCAATCTTCTTTAATAAATCAACATAGTGTTTTGTAGTTTGGGGAATAAAGTATTTACACATATTTTGTCGTTTTTGTCCAGGGGTACTTGCTGGGTTTTAATGCTGTTATAATCAGAATCAATTTATAATAAATTATTTCTAATTATTGGTTTTGTATAGACACAGCTGATTCAGATTGTTGCCATTTTATCTAGTGTCTTTGCTAAATTCACTTATTACTAAGGATGTGTCTACAGGTTTTTTTGATATTTATATATACCTCAATCATGTTGTCTGCATTCAGGAATCCTATATCTGAAAAAACTAGCCATCATTGATAAGGGAGACAGTAGGGCATTTTTAGATAAACAGCAGCTGAATGAGTTATTACTACTATATCTACTCTGCAAGAAGAACTAAAAGGGGTGACTGCATCAATGGGGGAAGTGCAACAACAATGGCCCATGGGCTCTGTGTTTCTCTGTGATCAGAAACAGCCCTCCCTGATATTCAAAGCACAGGATTTTTGTTTGTTTTCTGAACCTGGCTCCAGAAAACTGTTCAAGCTGCTCATGGAAGACATGCACGTTTGCCTGTCCAGGGACTGAAGTGTGGGAGGTTGGGAACTGAGAGGTAGAAGATGGGTAGTTGTTACTCTACTAAGATCTAAAATAAACAAAAAGTAACTGCAATTTACTATGAAAATCTTCTGGAAGTTACACGTCTTCAAATGGACTCCATAGTTCCCAAAATAGTTACATCAGGCAGTTTTTTTCTCCAATGTAATTTTTTTCTGGGTAGGAATTCCTGGTGCTTTCTACTTCACCATTTTCCCCAATGTGATCTTATATGTAGGAAACCCTACAGATTACAAACACACACATACAAATCTGCTTATGCAAATAAATATATTTAGCAATGTAGCAGGATGCAAATCATCACACAAAATTCAACTGCTTTTTTTTATACTCTAACAATGGGCAATCTGAAAAGGCAATTAAGAAAATTTCATTTACTATAACATTAAAAATTAACACAATATTTAGGAATTAACCAAGAAAAAGAAATATTTGTACAATAAAAATTACAAGATGTTTTTTAAAAAATAAAGAAGACACAAGAAAGTGAAAACATCTAGTTCATGGATTGGAAGAGAATATCATTAAAATGTCAAGACTTTCCAAAATAACCTACATATTTAATGTAATCTCTATTAATATCCCATTGACTATTTCTTTTTGAGAAATAGAAAAGCCTGTCCTAAAATTCAGCAGAATCTTAAAGAATCTTGAATAGTTTGGAGTAATTCTGGAAAAAAAAAAAGAAAAAAGTAAACTGGAAGACTCACACTTACTAATTTCAAAACTTACTACAAAACTATCATAATTAAAACAGTGTGATACTTGAATAAAGGCAGATATATAGACCTATTAAATAGACTATACTGTGTAGAGATAAGCCTTGGCATACAGAGTCAAACGATTTTTGACTTGGCATACACAGTCAAATGATCATTTAGTGAGGGAATGACAGTCTTGTGATTTGCATTTTCCAAATGTCTACTGATATTGAGTATATTTTCATGCAACTATAAGTCATTTGCATATTCTATTTACAAATACATATAATTCATATGACCACATTTTGACCATATTCATGTGTATTATGTATGATATTGTGGCTTGATCATTTGTAATTTTTTGCTGAGTTATAAATATTCTGTGCATATTCACAACACAAATCTATTAATGAATACGTGAATTGCAATTTTTTTCTACCATTCTGTAGAAAGTGTTTTTATGTTATTTATGTTATTTGTAGCAGACATCTTAAAATATGCACTTACACTTATTTTCTTTTGATTTTGATTTGCTCTATTGCTATAATATCTGAAAACAATTGTGTAACATAAGGTGACTAATATTTACTTAGTTTGCTTCTGAGTTTTATAATTTTAGTTTTTAGAAATAGGCCTATGGTCCATTTTGATTTAAGTATTGTGTATGTCTTCTGGTTTGTTTTCTTTTGCATGTGAAGACTTAATTGTACCAAAATCATTTTTTAAAAAAATACTGTTCATTTTTTCATGAATTGTCTTGGAATGCTTTTGAAAATTAATTGACCTTAAAATTAAGAAGTTATTTCTGGACTTTTATTTTTCTGTTGAGTCACTTATCAGTCTCAATACCAAAACACAATGTCTTAATTATTGTGGCTATGTAGCAATCCTGAATTGTACCCCATATATTTAAAATAAAATTTAAATTTAAAAGTTTTTTTTAAAAATTGACAATTGTGATTCTTCCAACTTTTATGTTTTCCTTCTACTATTTTTGGTACCCTGCATTGCTAGATAAAATAATTAGGATTTTAATAGAGGTCGAGTTGAATCTGTGGATTAATTTAAGGAGTGATATAATCTTAATGATATTGCCTTCTGATTCATAAAAATGTGGCATCTTTCCTTTTTTGATATCTTACATTTTATTTTAACTTTTTTTTAGTCTTAGTATCCAAGTTTTGCACTTTGTGTGTTCAATTTTTCTCCTAGAATTTTTATACATCATATTATTGTAAATTGAATGATTGTTTTAATTTTATTTTTGAATATTTATTGGTAATTTATATAAATATAACCAATTCTAATTAATTTTTATCCTACAGCTTTACTAAACTGATTTACAAGTTCTAATTTTTTTTAGTTTGTTCCTTAGACTGTCCTATATAAAAGATCAAATCTTCTGTGAGTATCATTTTTTTTTCCTATTCTAAATGCTTCTTTTTCTTATCTAATTATCTGAATAGATCTGTAAGTGAATGCTAAATGAAAGTAGAGAGAGCAGACATCCATGAATTGTTCTTGATCTTAGAGAAACATTATTTCACCATTTAGAAAGTAAGTTGGAAATTTTTTTTTAATTTTTAATTTTAAAAATGTGGGGTGGCTCAGGTTCAATGACTCAGCCTGTAATCCCAGTACTTTGGGAGGCCCAAGGAGAGGATTGCCTGAGCCGCAGGTTGGAGACCAGCCCAGGCAACTTGGTGAGATCTCGTCTCTACAATAAAAAATAAAAATAAAAAAAAATAGCTGGGCATGGTGACACATACCTGTAGTTCCAGCTACTCGGAAGGCTAAGGCAGAAGGATTGCCAGAGACCAGCAGGTCGACGCTGTGGTGGCCGTGAGTGTGCCTCTGCACTCCAGCCTGGGCGACGGAGTAAGACTCCGACTCAAAAACATTAAAAATAAAAACGTGGGGCACAATTCAGGGTTAGGTATACAAACACTCATTATGCAGGTACACTTGTTGAGGTGTGCCCCCCGCCATACCCTGGCAGTTTCCCACTACTGCCATTCCCATGCCCCCCATTTCCCTGGCAGTCTTCCATGCATTTTATCAACTTGAGTATGTTCCCTTCTACCATTAGCATTTTGGATTTTTTTTTTCCAGGAAATCATGTCGAGTTCTATCAAATGGTATTTCTACATATAAAAATACTAGAGATCAATTGAGTATTTTTTACAATCTATCAATATGATGCATTACATCAATTAATTTCCAGATGTTTAAATAATCTCTAATGCAGGGTGTAAATCCCACTTAGTTACAATGTGTAACACTTTTTATATGTTATAAATGAGGTTTACTAATATCCTTGAAAAATTTTATGCCTGTGTTTATATGAGCTATTAATCAATACTCCTCTTTTCTTGTCTAATTGTTTAAGATTCATATTGGGGTAATACTGGTCTCATAGAATAAGTTAAGGAATGTTCCTGCTTATTGTATTTTGGGTAAGAGTTTTCACGTATTAAAATTAATACTATATTAAATGGTAGAATTCATCCACAAAGCTATCTGAGCCTGGGCTTTTAAAAATTGTTGATTCAATCTTTTAATTGTTGTTAATGTGTTCAGATTTTTTTTTTCTCTCTCTCTCTATTTGTGTTGTGAAAGGGAACCCTAATGCTGTCTGCTATAGCTCCTTGAATTATGGCTGCTAAAACTCACAGTTGCAAGAAGATGAACATCCTTAGTACAAAGATAAACATTTGTAGATATGCATGAAAATGTAGTTTTAGCCTAGGAGCCAATATAAGTGGGAATCCCATCGTGGCATCTACCCAGAGAAGAGCCTTCAACACACTGAACTGGATTTGGGAAGAGAACAAGTCATAGATCAAATACCACACAGACTGTCATTATGCCTATTGAGAGTTATTAGATTTTATTGAATAGATTTTTCTCCAAATATAGTATGCCCTTAAGGCAAATTTATGCAGACTTTAAATGGTTGTTATTATTTGCATTAAAATTACTGGTTAAATGATTGATTCACTGAAGAGAAGGCCCACTGAATTTCATTATTTTAACATTCTTATCTCATACCATTTTAAAAGGTAGAATCTTGTCATTTAATGAGATATATTTTAGGATAAATAAGTGAATATTTTCTGTATGACTTTTAGAACAATATGGACATGTCTTCACCCTTTGAAGACCTGTGTGTATATGGATATGTGTGTGTGAGAATGAGTGTGCAATGTTCTTAGTACATCATTGATTCTATTTAAATTGGAAAACTATAAAGAAAAAGTTACCTCATGCCTCATATATGCTTACTTGTAGAGTTAAATACTGAGTGGGATATTCTTTAACATGAGCTGAGCTGACATTTATCATCATTTTACATAATCTCATTCTAATTTTTAAGCACTAAAAATATAATACCATCCAGCATAAGGATTAAAACATAATATGTAGAAACTAAAACCTTTAGTGTTCTAAATAATTATAAAGTACATTATTACTATTCTAAAGTGTACAAAAAATTATTTAAAAATATAACAAATCACATGATATTACAAATTCCATGATTAAGTTTTAAATGTAAGGTTAGAATTTTTTATATATTTATTTTATGAAAGATATATATTGACACTAAAAAAAGCAAAAATTAAGAATCATGTTTTAGAGTCTATATTTTCAAAGCAAACTTGTAAGCCAATCATTTGCATAAGCAAGTTGCAATAATCATATTATCTAATGCATTCCTATTTTCTAATATAAGATCAATTGCCAAAAATTAACTCACATTCTTTCCTTAATATTAATGACTATACACTATCTGAATAAGAAATTTGAGCAAATAACATTGCATATGTTTTTGAAATTCACTCATATCTTTCATTAACAAAAATAGTTGCTATACAAACACTTTAATTTTCTATTTTAAAAAAATATGACTACAAAATTAATGCATATGGCAAAATTTTCCTTTTGTCAGCAAACATTCTCCACTCATATATGATATCGACATAGTTCACATATATATATGTATAGCTTACCAAATATTGCAGGCATATTTTATTATCTGCAATTGAAATAAAGGTATTTGGCTCACTGTGAGGCTTGGGTTTGGATCTTATTACTTAATGCATCAGTCACAATGAGTTACAAAATTTTAATGACCATCACAAATTCTCCAACCCATTAACATAATCAACATCTTTGGTCCTCTTTTCCACAACCTAAATTAGTTTTTATATTACCAGAAAGTGTTTCAGTCATTTGGATTTTTATAAGGACACATGATCTTCTATGTATTTAAGGGAGTTATATACTTAGAAGTATCTGATGAATATACCCATACAACATTTATCATTGGTCTTTGATTGACTTTAAAGAGTACAATTTATGCCTAGTAAAAAAGAAACCAGTAGTTTCACAAAGGTTTTGATACATTTTGGTGAATCTGTAGGCACATATTTTCTGGGTGTTTTTGTGGCAGATATATTCTTACATCTGGATGATTCTTCCAGTGGAAGTATATTTTTTTCAGGTATGACTTGGCAACAAAGTGTATCATTATTGGCAAAATTAAAGTATCACAGCTTCACATAAGTTTTTAAATTGTTATACTAATTATAGCTTGGTAGACTGAATTATATAGCAAAGATGATGATTTTCCCTAGTAAATCCTGTACTTAGGCATGTTATTATTACTGAGATGGACAGGATAGACTAATTAAGGAATATGTAAACAAATCAGTAAAGAGAAAATATTTGGGCCAACTTGAACATTAAAAGAAATTTTTGACATTTAAATGAATGCAGTTTGATGGTCTTGGCTAAATGTTAGCTATTTCATGTAGTCATTTGCTTATAATAAAGGATTTTATTGTGTCACAATTTATCCATACAGGAAGTGTGGTCACACAGTTATTATTGAAACCCAAGGCAAAATTTGGCTAATCATGTTTTCCAAATTGGTCATGAGTCGAAGAGGTTTCCAACAATTTTTTTTTAGGGACAATTTGGATTGGCTAATTATTGGACCTATGCTTTCTGCTTTTCCCCATGGCAAAGTCCCTTATAAATTCAATAAAAACAAAATCATCAAGAACAAAACAAAAACACATGAAAAAAGTACACAAATAGTAGACATCAAACTGTATATTTTGTGTCTAATAGATTATATAGATTTTTTATATAACCCTCAAACTAAAGATTTTTTACATATGCAGATGTTTGTAAAAATTACAAAAATGATATGCAATAGAGATTGTAGTGACCAAAGAGCCTAAAATATTTATTATGTAGCACATTACAATAAAAGTCACTGATCTATGAAATAGATTATCAATAGTCATAACAAAAGTAGCCAGAGAATAAACAGATTAATTTACTAAATTTATGAAATTTATAAAATTTATTAAATTTATAGAATTTACTAAATTTTATACTTCCAAAACAAAACTTTTAATGATCTTAAAGAAAGACCTAGGTCTAATTATTTGCCATATAGTACTCCTTAGAAGTAAAAAGTTTAGTCACTTTAGACAAAAACCTTGCACTGATTACTTTACACTAAGAGTAAAATCAAATTACCACATAGTGCACCTTAGCACATGGAGGTCTAATTGTTTTATATAAAAGCTATGGTTAATTATCTTAAACAAAAACATAGGTCTAAAGACACTATGCAAGGTCCTACTTTGTTAGAAATACTATTGTAACAAAGTAAATTCAATGAGCTCTAAATACAATTATTAAGGCTTAAATCATCCAAATCACCTGATAGTTAAGAATAAGAAAAAAATGGAACTTAGATTTAGGGTTAAGACACTTAGCAAGTGCACTTGGTACTGGGCAAAGAACCCTATCCCCAGCCCTTAGAATGCTACCAGCCAAAGGTCTTTTATACAATTTATGAAGGATAGAATTTATTTACAGCTTTGCTTAAAAATATCTGGAGATTTTTTTGCATTTTATTTGTTTTGCTTTTTGACTTGGCTAGTATAAGAGTGGTCAGATTCATAATTCACAATTTCACAAGGAAT
This sequence comes from Carlito syrichta, assembly GCF_000164805.1. Lineage (NCBI taxonomy): Eukaryota > Metazoa > Chordata > Mammalia > Primates > Tarsiidae > Carlito > Carlito syrichta. The sequence goes on along the minus strand of NW_007231672.1, from coordinate 35,416 downwards.
CTCATGGCCAGCTTATTGATAGTTTTCAATTTACCTAAACTGCTGGAAAGTCTGGGTTTGATTACTTGACCAAAGGGGCATAAAAATATGTGCTGGAAAATTCTTCTTAATCTCCTAAAACAAAGATGCTACACACAGCTATCAGGGGTTCAATTTTGAAACAGAGGGCATTTTATGTATTAATAAAGACTCTGGGGATCCTGCTCATGAGAAGTCTTAAGAACACCCAATACTTTTCTGCGCTCTCTTTATCTTTCAGTACTACATTCTTTGCCTTTACGTAAAAGCCTGTGAACATTTTCTCCTTTTTATGTTTGAGTGTTTTTAAGTGTAAACGTAGGAGTCTTTGTATAATTTCAGTTCTATTTTCAATATTGTCAAAGGGTGAGGAGACCCCAATTTAGTATCTGCAATTTAAAAGAAAAGCTGAATTTATAATTTACTTTTCATTATAACTTATTCATATAACTTACTCTTAATTATAACTTAATCATACAACTTAAGCCATATGATTACTCTCTCTGTGTGTGTATGTGTACAGTTAGTTAGTTAGATACATGTAGCTCAAACAAGTATTCCAACCAGAAAAAAATCTGCTGATTCTAATGTTTTTGATAAGCATGAAGATGAGAATGGTGAATTTTCAGAGGTGAAAATGGGTTGACATCATTTACAGAAGCATAGGTGATAGGCATTCATAGGTGCTTATTGGAGTGAAATTTTTACAGGTGACTGAATTACAGAAACTGAATGACGTCATTGATTTGTATTTGCCGAGGTTATTTGCCTTTGGTTTAATATTCATGTTGTTCTGCTGTTCTATATCTCTTACTCCCATTTCTTTCTCTCACATACATTATATAGACATTTTAATTCTGTGGATCATTTTATTGCTTGCTCTTTTAAAAGTTTCTTATTAAAGAAAAAAATCTTTTGGTTCCTTCCATACTAATTCCTAGCAATACTACCTATATATGAAGTTGTAATTTTTTTATTCATTTGTGGTTTTATCTTTAATTTATTTGACTGTTAAGAAACAAAAAAATATGCAACTTCAACCCTAAAGAGAATTTGTATTTAAAACTCATAATTTTTTTTATCCTAATGTCTGCTACACTGACTACATGCATATATACACACATAATCAATATTTATAATATGTTAGTTTACTAGCTGGATATTTTCATTTTAATTTTGTTCTACTTAATGAACATTTTATGGTAATTACATAAACAGAATATAAACAGTTTTCAAAATGTATTTGCATATAATACTATATGCATATATATTGTGAAGATGTATGTGTGCATATGTGTGTGTGTGTGTGTGTGTGTGTGTGTGTGTGTGTGTGTGTGTGTGTATGTGTGTGTGTGCATGCATGTGTGTACACTTAGTCAAGACACTGGTCACCGGCCGGTCATTCCAAAATGAAAAAAGGGTCTAAGGCATACCTATCCTGTTGTTTATGCAGTTTTCATGTTTGTGTAACTTTAGGATAATAAGTGTCTTGCTTTAATGATATTTTGTAATTTAAGATATTTTCAAGTCATTTCTATGTTGCTTATGTCCTTTTACTTACTTTTGTTTGGCTGTTTGGGTGTTTGTCTGTTTTAGCAGGTATTATCACATATGCTAATTTCTAATAATTGACAATCATAGTAATTTAAATTGTCAAAAATATAAAGAATAATATGCATGATAAGAGATAAATTTGCTTGACTAAATTACACAAAATAAATAAAAACAATATCAGAAAGCAAGAGACCTACTTCTAAGTCTGCCTCTATAAAGTTAAGATAACACCCTGAGATTTTTCCATGTCTATAAATATAACATTAGAATTAAATAAAGTTTTACCTCCATTTAAGTTTTACATGCTTTAATCCTATATTGCGTGGAAATAGAAGACACAGTCAGAATCTGGCTTAAAATGTTGCTATGATCATAAAAAATAAGATACTAGTATGAAAAATTACAAGAAAGAAAGAAAAATAGAGTAAAAAGAAAAAACTGGAAAGTAAGGAAGGAAGAATGGAAAGAAAGAAGGAAGGGAAAATAAAGAGGAAAAGAAGAAGAAAAAGAAATGAATAAGCAAAACTGATTTATTCGCTCAGATGTTTCAGAGAAAAAATGAAAATAAAATACATAAAAATGAACTATGATGGATTATTCAAAGATTATCTGCTTTTATGTTAATAAAAATATCTTCATCCAGTCAACTCTCTAGACTTAACTGCTTAAACTAAGCTCTAGAATCAGCTCAGTGCTGTATTTAATACCCTGATCAAATCTGCCACATGAAAAAATAGAATGACCTCATCTAACCTACAATGCTTCATATCTTAAAATGGAATAATCATATTTACCAAAAAATGATTTCTATTTCATTTCACTGTAAATATAAAGGAGATAATCCTCATTAATCCTGTAAAAAGGGCTTTCTTTCCCTCCACATACTTTCCCTAGCATATTCCTTAAAGTATGTTGTTGGGATATTCATTAGAAATATCTCTCTTTAAATTTTGAACAGACTGTTATAATAACTATGGAGCTAACAGAGCAAATGAGTTGTGAAAACTGTTTATATTCTATTTTTGTCATTCCATAAACTGTTCATTAAGTAGAATAAAATTAAAATGAAAATGTCCAGCTAAACGAATATATTCTAGACATCGATTATGTGTGTATATACATGTAGTCAGTATTGTAGACATTAGGGTGAAAAACATCACAAGATTTTAAAAAATACAAACTCTCTTTAGGCCTGCAGTTGCATATTTTTTAAGTTTCATAACAGTCAAATTAAAGATAAAATTATAAATGAATAAAAAATTACATCTGCATATATAGGTAGTATTGCTTTAAGATGGCATATCATAAAAAGTTGTGATTTAGGGATTAGTATGGACAGAACCAAAAAAGTTTTTGTTTAATAAGCAACTTTAAAAACACCAAGCAGTAAAATGAGCCAAGAGTTAAAATAGATGAGATATTTAATACTTGAAAAGAAGTTGTTATTCTGGCAAGATGGTGACAGAACTGTCCGACTGTGAGAGTCTCCACAGGAGCGAATGTCCATAAAGACTCTTGATTTCTCCCAGGTGGCTGCTGCTGCTTCTGCTGCCAGTCTGCTCCTCGGCCAGCCACGCCGGCCCATAGGCTGGAAGCCCTGATCCTATGACCACTCTGCAGCCACTACTGCCACCACTGCCACTGCCCAGGGTGGCCGTCAGCTCCTGGCTCCATGGAGCTCTGGGCTCCCTTGCTGGCTGCGCCACACCACCCCACCCTACCCCAGGCCAACCTGTGCCACACTGACCTGCAGCGCCTGGTTGTCTCGCATTCCACCTTCCCTGGCTTGGCCCCTGGACATGATGAGATCAGAGATTGGCTGGACCCCTGAGTACCATTGGACCAGGCAGAGACCTGTATTGTCCCACCCAGCTCTGCTCAGCTCCACCCAGCCTCTAAATTGAGACCTAAAATAATTGCATCAACTGGGAGAGAGAGAAGTCCCTCTCCCTTGCTAGATCTAGATCGGACTGATAGGTCATATTTGAGTGGCAAACTTGACAGGCAGCAAACTGACTGACTCCAGATCTGATCCACCCTCTTTCCACAGCAGGTCTGGGGCATCTGGCCCCAGCTATGAGTAACTCTACCAGCCTGTGATGATAGAGATCAGAGTTGAAAGGACGTTGGACTCACAGGGATGATCTCAGAGTGAGCTTGGTTCCATTTTTAAAAAAAAATTCTTTGTTTTGCTCATTTTTGTTTGATTGTTTTTTCTTTTTTCTCTCTTTTCTTTCTGTTTGTTGATAACGTTTTCATACTTGTATTGTTTCTGATATTCTATGGATTTTTTTTTTTCTCTATAGACTTCCTGTTTGTGTAGGGGAATAGTACATCAATAAGGAAGTTGATTGACTTATGTGTTTATATGATTGTATGTTTTAGGTTTTTTTTCTTTTTTTTTACTCTTTTCTGCTAAGATAAGAGATGAAGATAAACAATTACAGAATTGTGTTTCTTTTCATTTGTTAGTTGGTATGTTTGTTCTCCCTCTTACTCTTCTCTCTCTCCAACTTCTCTTTCCACTCCTTCCTTGTTCCTTTCTTTTCCTTTTTCTTACCTCATTTTGTTTCTGGGAGCAAAGCTATACCCCCACTGCATGGACAGATTGCAAGGCAGTGGAAAGTTTGTTCCAGGGTAGCCATACACCTGTTAGCAGATACTGGGATCTGCAGATAGATTTTGAATCACAGTTCCCCCTTCAATTAAATCTCAAAACTGCAACAAATACAGCCCTCAACCCACAGTCCAGCTCAGAATTGAACAAATCTAGCAGATACACATAAGGAGAAGTAGGAGATTGAGCAAACAGAAGTAAAAGCAACCCTGGGCATCCCTGAACAACAGAATTAAAGAAGAGGGGGAAAAGGGGGAGAAAATAGTGAGGAGGAAAGTCTATACAAATGAAGGAAAACCAAAAGAAGAATATGTGTCTCACACAGACCCCAGGGAGGTCAGGCACTGAGAAAACAGACTTTGTAATGCAAACAATGAAGAGCCCCCAGAATGACTGGTCACATACTACAAACCCAGACATCAAGACATTAATAGAGAGAATAAAAAGAATTGAAGAGAGACAAGAGGGAAATAGGAAGGAGTTGATTACTGAGATAACAGCAGTAAAGAATGCCATGATTAAAATAAATAACAAAGGAATAAACTTGGAAAGCAGAATTAGCCAAGCAGAACAAAGAATCTCAGAACTTGAGGACCAAAATACAAAACTAAATCAAACTATCAAAAACATAGACAAGAAGCTTAAAAAGACAGAACAAAATGCACAAGAGATGAGCAATTATTTCAAGAGACCAAACCTAAGAGTAATTCACTGAGGCAGAAAGAGAGACTGAAACCACCCTGGAACAAACATTCCATGAAATGATTCAATAAAATTTCCCTCAAACACAAGGGATTCAGATAACTCCTGCAAGACAACAAATGAGAAGACCAACTCCCAGACACAAATAATTCACCTAAACCAAGTAGGTATAATAGAAAAAAATTCTAAAGGCAGAAAGAGAAAAAGGTCAGACTAACTACCATGGAAGACCAATTAGAATAGTAGCAGATTTAACTACAGAAACACTTCAGGCTAGGAGAACTTGGAGCCCAATCTTCAAAGTTCTCAAAGATAAACAATTTCAACCAAGAATAACCTACCCAGCTAAGCTGTTTTATCAGCGAGGGAGAATTATAATCTTTCCCAGATATCGAATCCCTAAGAACTTATGCTGCCTCTAGACAACCTTTACAAGGAACACTTAAGAAAGCTAACACAGAAGAAAAGAAAAAAAGAATGACAACAGTCTTCAAAAGAGTACAGGAAAAAGATTGAAAACACACATGAATCAACACAAAAATCAAAAGAAAGAAAACAAACAAACAGGAACAAACAACAGCAACTCAGTAAGAACCACATGACAGGGATAAGCTCTCACATTTCAATAATTAGCCTGAATGTGAATGGATTAAATGCACCACTGAAAAGACATAGAATGACAAAATGGATAAGATATCATGAGGCAACAATATATTATTTCCAAGAGATACATCTCACCAGAAAGGCCACTCACAGACTCAAAGTAAGAGGATGGGAAGCAAAATTTCAGGCAAATGGAACACAAAAGAAAGGAGGAGTCGCAATCTTAATCTCAGATAAAATATCCTTTAAGCTATCAAAAATTTAAAAAGATACAGAAGGCCACTACATAATGATAAAAGTTCAATCCATCAACAAGAAATATTCATCCTAAACATATATGTACCCAACATAGGAGCACCAACTTTCATAAAGCAACTTCTAGGCAAACTCAAAAAAGATAGTGACTCTAACACTATCATAGTTGGGAATTTTAATACCACACTCACAACCCTAGACAGATCATCAGGATAAAAATCAGCAATGAGATCCAGAACCTCAATGTGACTCTTGACCAAAGGGACCTAATTGATACCTACAGAACACTCCACCCAATGACCATAGATTATATATTCTACAAATCACCTCAGGGAACATACTCTCAGATTGACCACATCCTTGGCTGTAAATCAAGCATAAACAAATTTCATAAGATTGAAATTTTGCCATGAACCTTCTCAGACCACAGTAGAATAAAAATAAATATTAACACCAACAAAGTTCCCCCCAAATCCACAAAGACATGGACACTAAATAACAAGATGCTAAGCAACTCCTGGGTCAACATGGAAATCAAAACAGAGATTAAAAGATACCTGGAAACAAATGGAAAATGAAGAAACATCTTACCAAAATCTCTGGGATGCCATGAAAGCAGTAGCAAGAGGGGTATTCATATATCTACAAACATACATGGAAAAAAATGGAAAGATCACAAGCTAACAGTATAACAAGTCACCTAAGGAAGCTGGGAAAGCAAGACCATCAAAACTCTAACTTCAGCAAAAGAATCCAGATCACCAAAATAAAGGTCCAAATCCAGGACATACAAGACAAAAAAAAAAGAAAAGAAAAATACAAAAAATCAATGAAACAAAAAGTTGGTTCTTTGAAAGGATAAGCAAGATTGATGGTCCCCTATCTAGACTGTCCAAGAAAAAGAGAGAGAAAGCCCAAATAAACTCAATCAGAAACACAAAGGATGAAGTCACACCCAACCCAGAAGAAATACAAAAGATTATCAGAGACCACTATGTACACTTGTATGGAAATAAACTTGAAAACCTTAAGGAAATGGAGGACTTTCTGACATCGCACAACCTGCCTAGGTTCTAACAAGAAGAAATCGAGACCCTAAATAGACCAATAATAATCCAGGAAGTTGACTATGTCATAAAAAATCTAATTTAAGAAAACAAAATCCCTGGACCAGATGGCTTTCCAGCAGAATTCTACAAAACAAGGAGGAACTGATAGCAATCCTAGTGAAAGTATTCCATGTGATTGGGAAAGATGGAACTCTCCCCAACTCACTTTATGAAGCTAACATCACATTGATATCCAAGTCAGGTGAAGACCCAACAAAGAAAGATCCTTGATATCCTTGATGAACATACATTCTAAAATTCTCAACAAGATCCTAGATATCCTTGATGAACCTACATTCTAAAATTCTCAACAAGATCCTAGCAAACCGGATTCAACAACATATCTTAAAAAAATATTCACCATAACCAAGTAGGCTTCATCTCCAGGATGGAAAGCTGATTCAATATTTGTAAGACCATAAATGTAATTAAATACATCAACAGACATAAAAACAAAAACCACATGATTGTATTATTAGATGCAGAAAAAGCTTTTGATAAAATCCTGCACCCCTTCTTGATAAAAATCCTTGAACATCTAGGAAAGATGGAATATGCCTCAAAATAGTAAGAGCCATCTATAAGAACCACACAGTCAGCATACTGCTAAACAGACAGAAATTGGAACCATTTCACCTGAAAACTGGGATGCCTACTCTCATCCCTCCTCTTCAACATAGTTTTGGAAGTAAGTTCTAGCTAAAGAAAACAGAGAAGAGAAGGAGATTAGGGGTATTCAAATAAAAAAGAATTCAAGTTATCTCTCTTTGCAGATGACATTATTCTGTACCTTGAAAACCCAAGAGAATCTGTCAAAAACCTCCTTGCTCTGATAAAGGACTTTGGTAAAATCTCAGGGTATAAAATAAATATGTCAAAGACAATTACATTTCTATACACCAATAATAAACAAGTGGAAACCCAAATAAAAAGCACAATCCCATTCACAATAACCACACACACACACACAAAAGAAGTACCTGGGCATCTTCCTAACCAGAGATGTGAAAGACCTTTCCAATGAAAACTACAAAACACTGCTCAAAGAAATCAAAGATGACACAAACAAGTGGAAAAATATTACATGTTTGTGGGTTGGAAGAATCAACATTGCTAAGATATCCATTCTACCTAAGGTAATCTACAGATGTAACACAATACTCATCAATTTACCAGCAACATTCTTCTCAGACCTAGAAATAGCAATACAGGAATTCATATGGAAACCCAAACAGTCAAGAATAGCCAAAACAATCCTCAGGGGGAAAAAAAAAAGGAGGTATCATACTCCCAGACTTTAAACTTTATTATAAAGTTACAATAATAAAAACAATCTGGTATTGGTACAAGAACAGGCATATAGACCAATGGAATAGAATTGAGATTCCAGAAGCAAAACCTCAGTTTCTCAAAATCTCAATTTCTCAACCAACTGATCTTCAATAAAGCCTCCACCATGAAACACTGGGGAGAGGAGAATCTATTCAGTAAGTGGTGCTGGAAAAACTGACTGACCACATGCAGAAAATTGTAACAAGACCTCTACCTATCCCTGTACACAAAAATTAACTCTAAATGGATCAGAACTCTAAATGTAAACCCTCACACTATAAGAACCTTAGAAAATGTAGGAGACACTCTTGTGAAAATTGGAACTGGCAACCAACTCCTGACCAACACTTAAGTGCCCATGCCATAAGTGATAAGATAGACAAGTGGGACTTCATCAAACTGACAAGCTTCTGCAAAGCCAAAGAAACTATCAAGAGAGCAGGGTGACAGCCCACAGACTGGGAAAAAATATTTGCCTACTCCATGTCTAGGATCTACAAGGAACTCAAACGTGCTGAAAAGGAAAAACAAAAACAAAAACAACCTCATTGCAAAGTGTGCAAAAGATATGAATAGACTTCTCAAAAGAAAATATATGAGCAGTCAACAGATACATAAAAAAATGTTCAGCCTCACTAGTCATCAAGGAGATGAAAATTAAAACTGCACTGAGATACCACCTAACTCCAGTCAGAATGGCCATCATCAATAACTCAAAAAATAACAGATGCTGGAGAGGATGTGGCAAAAGGGAAAACTTCCGCACTGTTGGTGGGAACATAAACTAGTACAGCCTTTGTGGAAAACAGTGTTGCAATTCCTAAAAGTTCTAAAAATCAGCCTTCCATATGACCCTGCAATCCCTCTACTGAGAATATACCCTGTAGAACTCAAATCAATCTATGAAAGATACCTGCACGCATATGTTTATCACAGCATTGTTCACAATAGCAAGAACATCATGGAGTCAACCATGCTGTCCATCAAAAGAGGACTGGATTTTAAAAATGTGGTACATATACACAATACAATATATGCAGCCATAAAGAAGAAAAAAATCATGAACTTCACAGGAAACTGGATGGAATTGTCTATAATACTGAATGATCTTTCACAGATACAAAGAACTGAGTATCACATGTTCTCACTCATAAGTGGACCTTGAACAAAAATCGTCATACTATAATACAGTAGTGGGAAATTGTGGGGGGGGCGTGGGAGGTCGGGGAAGTGGAATGGACAGTAGTAGAAATCTGCCTGGGGATGTGCGGGCACACCTTATTAACAAGGGTACCTATACAATTAATATTTGTATGCCTACTCCTGAATTGTACCCCACAATTTTAAATAAAAAAATTTAAAAGTTAAAAAAACGAAAAGAAATGATATTCTGGCTTTCTTTGCTGTGAGGCAACACAAATTCTCTGTAACAAAACAAAACAACCAAAATGGCAGAATCAAATAGGAAGCCGGCCAGTATATGGGCACACAGTCTCACTCACTCACACACACACACACACACACACACACACACACACACACACACACACACAC
>NW_007231672.1:0-25178 GCF_000164805.1 Carlito syrichta | reverse complement strand
TTTTTGTCCCTTTCAAAAAATGTTTATTAAGGTTTTTTGTCTATTTTAAAATCTGATTTTTTTTTAAGATATCTAAGTCCTTTATACATTCTGTATATTAGCTCATTGCTACATGCATATTTTACAAATTATTTTCTCATCTTGTATGTTGTCCTATTAATTTATTATTTGATTCCTTTGTTATGGAAAAACTCTTCAGTTTAATTTAATTATATTAGTCAATTTTTTAATTGCCTTTGTTTTTGAAGTCGTCTTATAAATATCCTTTCCCAGTCCAATGCTATTAAGTGTTTCACCTATGCTTTATTCCAGTAGTTTTATAGTTTCAAGTTTGTTATTTACATTTTAATCTATTTTGAGTTTATTTTTGCACAAGGTGAGAGGTAGGGTTCTAGTCTCATTCTTTTGTATATGATAATGCAGCACTATTTAATCAAGAGAGTGCCTTTTCCCAATGCATATTATTTACACCTGTGTCAAAATCAGCTGGCTTTAAATGTGTGAACTTATTTCTTGTTTCTCTATTCTGTTCTATTGGTCTATGTATCTGTTTTTATGCAAGTGCAGTACTGTTTGATTTCTATAGGCAGGTAGTATATTCCTAGATTAGGTAGTGTATTGGCTTCAGTTTGTTATTTTTACTCAGGATTGTTCTATATACTTGGGGTCTTTCATAGTTTCATATACATTTTTGAATTGTTTTTGTTATTTCTGTTAAGAATGACATTTGGTTTCTGTAGACTGCTTTGGGTAGTATGGCAACGTTAATAATATCAAGTCTTCCAATTCATGAATATAAAATATCTTTCTTTGTGTTTCCATATTTTTCAACTTCCTTCATCAGTATTTTGCAGTTTTCATCATAGAGATTTTTCTCCTTTTTTGCTAAGTTTATTGATAATTATCTTATATTTTTGTAGCGATTACAAATGGAATTATTTCATTAATTGCTCTTTATACAGCTTACTATTTGTGTATAAAAATATTCCTGGTTTTTTTATGTTGACTTTGTATCTTACATGATTACCACATTTGTTCATTGGTTCTAACAGTTTTCTCAGTAGATTACTTAATATTTTCTACATATAAGACCATGCTATCATCAGAAAGGGACAAACTGACTTTTCCATTTGATTTCCTGTTTTTTCTTTCTCTTGTCTAAAACTCCCAATACTATGTAAATAGACATAACAAAAATGGACAGCCTTGTCTTTTATTTTTTAATTTAGAGAAAAATGCTTCAGATTTACCCCTTTCATATGATGTCAGCTATAGGTTTCTCATAATGCAGATCTAATTTTTATTGTATTGAGGTACTTACTTTCTATACCTACTTTGTCAAGAGTTTTCTTTTTATCATGAAGGGATGTTGAATTTTTTCAAATGCTTATTCTGCAGTTATTGTGATCCTTATATACTTTTTATATTTCTTCTTGTGAATATAGTGAATCACATTTACTGATTTGTATATATTGAACCATCCTTGTATCCCTGAATGAGACCCACTTGATCATGGTAGATGATGTTTTTAAAGTTTTATTGAATTTGATTAGCTAGAATCTTGATAATTTTTTTCATTTATGTTCATTGGGTTTATTGACATGCAGATGTCTTTGTTGGTGCTGTTATGGACTCATCTGATTTTGAAATTATTGTAATGTTGGTCTCATAAAATGAGTTTATAAGCATTGCTTCCTTTTAAATTTTTGAAATAGTTTGAGGAGAATTTTTTTTCAAATATACAGTAGAGTTCTGCAATGAAACCATCAAACCCTGGCTGTTTTGTTTTTGTATGTAAGACTTTGTATTAGTATTCAATATCCTCACTTTTTGTTGCTCTGTTTAGATGTTTCCATTTCTTTGTAATTTAATCTTGGTAGATTGTATCCATCCAGAAATTTTTCCATTTCTTCTATTCTCAAACTTTTGATGCATAATTGTTCCTAATAATTTATCTTTTGTACTTCTGTATTAACAATTGTAATGTATTATTATTATCTTTAATTATATTTATTTGTTTTTTCTTTTTTTAATTTAGTTTAACTAAAGTTTACTTGATTTTATCTTTTCTTCAAAAAGCTAACTCTGCATTTCATTGATCTTTTGAACAAATTTTCAGTCTTTATTTATTTTTATTTTGATCTTTAGTTTCCTTCCTCTGAAAATTTTGGGTTTACTTTTTTTCCTAGTTCCTTGAAGTTCCTGGTTAGGTTGTTTATTCAAAGTATTTATTTTATTTTAATGCAGGCATGTACTGCTATGAACTTCCTTTTAGAACTGATTTTGCTGTGTCACATAGGTTTGGGTATAATGTGCTTTCATTCATATTTGTGTCAGATAATTTTTAAGTTTTCCTTCTAATTTCATTATTGATTCATTGGTTAATAGGAATCATCTTGTTAAATTTCCATATATTTGTGAGGTTTCTGAAGTTTATTTTGTTGTTGATTTTGAATTGAATATTATTATAGTCCAAAAATATATTTCATATGTTTTCAATTTTCTTATATATGCTATGACTTGTTTTGTGGCCTAACATATAAGCTATCCTGAACAATATTTCATGTACAGCTGAGAAGAATGTGTATCCTCAAATGAGTGGATTGATTATTCTGTTAGTGTCTGTTAGGCCCATTTCTTCTATGGTGTAATTTAAGTCTGATGTTTCTTTGTTGATACTTTGTATTGATGATCTATCCATTGTTGAAAGTGGGACACTAAAGTTCCCTACTATTATTGTATTGCAATCTTTCTCTTCCTTTGTATATAATTATCTTTGCTTTATATATGTGGGTGTTTCAGTGCTAGGTGCATATATATTTATAAATGCTGCATTTTCATGTTTAATTGATCTCTTTATCATTATTTATGGTCTTCCTTGTTATTTTTACAGTTTTTTGTTTGTTTGTTTGTTTGTTTTTGCCCAATGTCTCTTTTATCTGCTATAATTATGGCCATTTTTGCTCAATTTTTTAGTATAGAAAATATTTTTTTCATTTCTTCTGTTTTAGTCTATATTTGTCTTCAATGGTGAGGTGCACCTCTTGTAAGCAAGATATAGTTGGATATTGCAATCCATTCAACCACTCAATATATTTTAATTGAATAATTGAATCCATTTGCATTAAAGGTTATTATTGATAGATAATGACTTTCTCTTGACATTTTGTTATGTTCTAGTTGTTTTGTAGATCTTTTGTTCTTTTCTTTCTCTCTTGTTGATTACGTCTGTGGTGTTGTGATTTTTTGTCATGATAAGTTTTGCCATTTTTTTTGTCATGCTAGGCTTTGTTTCATTTCTCTTTTTTATACTGTATCTCCTGTAATTTTGTTTTAAATTAATTTTGTGGTTACTGTGGGACTACTTTAAAGAGTTTTGTAGTTATACTATTTTAAGTCAATGTGGACTTAAATTTGGTTTCAACAATATACTCTTGACTTATATTCCCACCCATTAATTTGTATTTTGTTGCCTTAAGTTACATCTTTTTCTTTTGTTTCTTAGTCAGTAATTGTAGTTGTTTTTACCATTTTTGAGTCTAAACTTTCATGCTAGAGGATTGGATAATTTGCATAGCACAATTACAGCACTCACTAATTCTGAGTATTTTATAGATTTATCAATATTGATGAGTTTTGAACTTTCATGTGTCTTCATGATAAAAATTTTCATCCTTTTGTTTTCCCTTATAGCACTCCTTTAAGTATTTCTTGTAAGACTGGTCTAGTGGTGATTTTAGCTTGTCTGAAAAGGTCTTTTTTCTCCTTTATTTCTGAAGGATACCTTTCCAGATATACAGTTCTTGACTGACAGCTTGTTTTGTTTGTTTTATTTTGTTTTGTGTTGTGTTGTTTTGGCACTTTGAATATGTCATTACACTCTCTACTGACTGCCAAACTTTTTGCTAAGAAATAGTCTCATAGTCTAATAGAAATTTCCTTATATTTGACTTGGTGTTTTTCTCTTGAGTATTTTAGAATTTTTTATTTTTATTTTTGTCTTTGGATGTTGTGATTACAATGAGCTCAGAGAGATTTTTTGAGGGGTTGAATCTTATTCGAAACTTTTGATCCTTCTTTTTTTTCTTTTTTTGAGTTGTAATCTCACTCTGTCGCCCAGGCTGGAATGCAGTAGCCGCTCCTGGTCACCGCAGCCTCGACTTGCTGGGCTCCAGCGATCCTTCCGCCTCAGCCTTCCAAGTAGCTGGAACTACAGGTGCACACCACTACACCCTGCTAATTTTTTTGATTTATTGTAGAGATAAGGTCTCATCAAGTTGCCCGAGCAGGTCTCAAATCCGCGAGCTCAGGCAATCCACTCACCTCGGCCTCCCAAAGTGCTGGGATTACAGGCTGAGCCACTGAGCCTGGCTGATCCTTCTTAGTATGAAGGTCCATGTCTCTCCCAAGAATGTGAAATTTTCAGCTATTACTTTGCTAAGAGGGTTTTTTGTGGCTCTCTCCACTCCCCCTTCCTCTGGCACTCATAACTATTTCTTCTATTAATGTTACCCTGTAAGCCTTGTGGGTTTTTTATTCTCTTATATTCTTATTTTTTAAAATTGTTCCTATGACTGGATTATTTCAAAAGACCTACCAAGTTTGAACATCTTTTTTCCTTCTTCTTGATTCAATCTGTTGATGAAATTCTCAATTGTATTTGTTTTTATTCATTGAATTCTTTAGTGCCAAGATTTCTGTCTAGTTCTTCTTCTTCTTGGTTGAGATTTTTATTCAGATCATGATTTTTTTTCTGATTTCATTGAATTTTTTGTCTATATTACCTTATATATCTTTGAGTTTCCTTAAGATTGTTATTTAAATTTTTTTCTAATTTCTTTATCAAGGACTATAATTAAGTGACACAGGGATCACAGAGGGTAGAAAAACATACTTGATCTCAAAACATATTGAAAAGATAGGATATAAGCATACATCTAGATAGTACTTTCAAATGTAGAATACAATGTGTCAAATTGGAATTGGCATGAATAAATGTTAATTTCTCAGAGAGTTTTGATTTGGATGAGCATAAAGAAGCAGCAGCAGACACTTTTCCAATTTCCTATAGACACTTTCATGTGTTTAGTATTTTTGCTCCTCTATTTTCTTGAAACTAAAATTTTAAAACATCAAATTTGGAGGCCTCTTCTTTCTTCACTTCCAATAAACTAACAAATCTTTTTAATTCTTTCTCATTATTTCTTTCCTTCACTACTTTCATGATCCTTAGTTCAAATAATAAATATTTAGCCCTAGGGATTGTGCTATATGAAAGGAAAAAATGACTAAGTAAAATATGGTAAACAAACCTGATATATTTAGAACTGCATTTTTAATAGAAGTTTTGATATGACTTGCATTGTTTAATCTTCCTTTTATCCTGATAGTATTTACAAAATTTTATGCAACTTTATTAATATCGTATTAACTTTTTTCTTTTAAGAAAAAAATGGCCTAAGTATTTAATAATACATTACACGTTGTATTACATAGCTCCATTATTGTTATCAAACATTATCACCAGCAAACAATGCCAGACCACAAGGCATCAATCTATGGCAGTCAATGACCTATTTAGTGATGGATTAACCCAGTCATATCCTCATGTGGGAAATTTAATGAAAATAATTTGCAAGTTAGAGAAAATTTGAAGCAGAGAAACAGACAGAAAAAGTTTAATCTGCATGTTGGCATTGTTGGTATATGCATCTGTATCAACAATTAGGCTTTAGAATTAGTTTTTGGTTAATAGAGTTACTATTTGTGCTGAATACTATTTATGTCCAGTTATGATTGTGTAGCTGTTGAAACTCATTTTTGTTTCCCTTACCTCTTCATGAATAGTTACAATAAACATCTCTATTTAAAAATCCTTCTGTATACAAATCAAAATAGACCCCATATTAATTACTAAAATAATAGCTCTTGCAAAAAAGTTCATAAATATAGCATATATACTAGAATGGTATAGGGATAAAAATAGTGAGCTGGGAAGCATACTGCCTGAGTTTGCATAAAAATTGCATTTCTTTCTTGGTCAAGTTGTTTAACTTACCTGAACCTCAGTTTGTACATCAGTAAAACCACATAACACTTAAGATACAATATCATACAGAGTCAGGCATATAATGCATATCATTATTATTAGTTTTATTATAAATATTATTTTATAATAAATTTTATTATAAAAATTATTATAAATATTATTTTATAATAAATTTTATTATAAAAATTATAAATATTATTTGTACCTTCTTTATATATTAATTTTATTTTATTATAGAGAAGTGGAGTACAAATAAGGATTAAATACATATGTAGGCTTTATGCAAGTGAAGTTTGGTCCTGCAACTGGCTTTTACTTCCCCTGGTTGGGACCGGTTTCCTTTTGTGCTGTTACATACCCCACCTCCCTCCATCCCTTGGCAGTGTCCATCATCTGCTGATCCCTCCCTTGTACTAATGTTATTAATGGTCAGGTCAGATTTATGAGTGGGACCATGCAGTGTTCAGTTCTTTTTTTCTGTGATAGATCACTTAGTATGATAGTCTTCAACTCCATTCAATTTGCTGCAAAGTCTGATTTTGTTCTTGTTTATGGCTGTGTAATTCTTCATTGTGTATATGTACCACATTTTCTCTATTCAGTTCACTTTCAATGGGCAATAGGATTGGTTCTATGTTTTTACTACTATGAATACTGCAGCTATCAACATGTGCTTGCAGATCTTTTTTATAGAATGATTTATGTTCCTCTGAGTATATTCCTAGGATTGCTAAATCATATGGAAGTTCAATTTTTAGTTCTTTTACAAATCACCGCACTGCTTTCCATAGAAGCTGAACAAGCCTGCACTCTCACCAACATTTTAGAAGTGTTCCCTTTTCTACACATCCATGCCAGCATCTGTTGCTTTTGATTTACCAATGATGGTCATCATTACTGGAGTAAGATGATATCTCCTTATGGTTTTGATTTGCATTTCTCTGATAATTAGTGAGGCTGAGTATTTTCTTCATGTAACTGTTGGTTGCTTGTATATTTTATTTTGAAAAATGTCTATTCATGTCCTTTGCCCACTTTTTTTCTCTTTCATCTTGTTTGAGTTCTTTGTACAACCAGGAATAGTCATTTTAATAACTATTTGTGTTTGAAAAGCAATAAAATATAGACAGAAACAAACACGCAATGATTAAATACAAACATATACATTTTGAAACAAAAGTATAAAAACATAAATTTTCACAATCAGTTTTGGATCACAAAATAGATTATTTTTGTTGGATGTCATATTAACATGTAAGCAAAAAATAAACATTGAAAGAGAGCAAGAATAATATATATATGAGAAAAGTGAGGAAATAGTGAAAATTTCTTCTTTAAAATTCAAAATATGTTAAAGCAGATTAAGAAAAGGGATCTTAGCCGGGCTCGGTGGCTCAGCCTGTAATCCCGCGCTTTGGGAGGTTGAGGCGAGTGGATGGCCTGAGCCCGTGGATTTGAGACCCGCCTGGGCAACTTGGGGAGACCTCATCTCTATAATAAATCAAAAAATCAGGCGGGCGTGGCAGCGCATGCCTGTAATTCCGGCTCCTCGGAAGGCTGAGGCGGAAGGATCGCGGAGCCCAGCAGGTCGAGGCTGCGCTGGCCGGGAGCGGCCGCTGCGCTCCAGTCTGGGCGACCGAGTGAGACTCCGACTCAAAAAAAAAAAAAAAAGAAAAGGGATTCTGTGGAATAAATACAATGAATGTTGAAAAGAGACATAACAGAATATTGTCTTATGATTCAAGCAGTGTAACTCCCTTCAAGAGTCTATAATAACGTTTATAATAATTTCATAATAGTTCTTAGCAATATCAAACTTTTGATTTCACGTTTGTGTTTTAGTTTATTATTTACTTTTTTTCAATTTGTCATTCTGCTGAAACTAAGTTGGATATTTGGCTTAGTTGAAATATAATGTTTACATAATATTTGTGGATAGAATGCTGATTTCAATATTTTAGAAACTTTTGATTGAGCCAACTGTTTCAAAAATATGCACAAAAGGTAGTCTTTTAGGTAAAACTAAAATTTAGAAAAGAAATATCTGGAAACATAAATATATCAAAACTGATAAACAAAATTTACATAAATAGAAAATAATTTTTTAAAAAACAAGTCATATGGAGGTTAGAAATAACAAAATTCAAATTCAAATGACAAACAAAAATATTCACACATACAGAACAAAAATCTTCACTGTCTCCTCCATTCTATAAGTAAATCAATGTAATATAATTTTCATTTATATATTTGAAAAAATACACAAAAATAATTTTTCCAAGGGTACACATTTTATCAATTTTTAAAGTGAAATCTATGTTTCTCATAATTAGAAAAAGGAATATTAATGAAAAATGAGATAATATTTTCAAATTATGTTACTTACCCCTTAATTTAGCAAAAAATGCAAAACTATCCAGCAATGAAATATAACTCCGATGTTTTCTCTATATCTTGAGTACATATTGTCTTATAATATAACATCTGCTCAATGTCTGAATTTTAGCTAATTTAAAATATACAAAGAGTCTAGCAAGGTGAATTTGTTTCTCACATAAATAAGTGAATATTTGGGAAGTAATCATTTATCTAAGACTGAGAGTGTCAAACTGTATACCATCTGTTTTCCTTAATTATGGTGATTCAAAAAGTATTCCAAAAGCATGTTACAGTAGTTTATTAATGTATTCACAAGTAACAGGCAGATGTTTCCGAACAAAAATCCTAAAAAGATTATTAGAGAAAACTGCAATTAGCAAACTTAGAACACGTTTTAATGTGGAGATACAATGTAAGAGTTAGAATCTTCCATCTTATTTTTCTTTCTTCTTTTCATTCTTTCACCATCCTTCCTTTTTCTCTCTCCTTTTTATTTTTCCATTCTCTATGTGTCTGCAAGTACATGCATACCTGCATCTAGCCACTAGAGTATGATTTAGAGAATTAAGTCGGAAAGAATAAGTGCCTTTTAAATGACACCCAAAGGACCTCAAAGAGTTAATGAGCCTGCTATTCTCCATGAACTAGATTCATTTTAAAGACACCCTTTCACAGATGAAGTGTGTGGCTAATTATATTTGCACATTTGGCTAGCTGCTTAGCCATGCAAAATGAGTGATATTATGGGCCATGAGTCACCAACCATCTTGCCATATGGATGTAATTTTCTGAACATCACACATTTTTTCAATACTTTATGACAATAGTATTTTACTGTGGAATAAAATAAGGATTGTGTTTTGTAAAGTTGTTTATCTCCATTAGATATATTTGGAGTAACTTTTTACATTTTTAAAATTAAAATAATAACTTAAAAATATTATTTCAAAGGAAAATAATTACATTTTACATGGAGTCAAACAGCATAACTGCTTTACTATTTACATTACAATGTTTAGCAGGAGCTTCATAAAGAGACAAATGGAACAATTGGGCAGATCGTTGTGGAAGAGAAATCATTACAGACAAAATGATTCATATTTACATGCCCAAAGTATAATGCAGATATGAGGTATCTTTATAACCTTTCTGTGTCACATTCTACTTGATAGGGAAAACATAGTTCAGGCAGGAGGAACAATCTTCTCTGTGCATTTATGTTATACATTGGAATAGGAGGGCAGAAAAAAACTATGCCTGCTGCTGACTCAATAGTGAAAAAATTTAATGTTCAGTTATTTAGTGATTATACTTGCCATAAATTGATACTATGACTATTACATTCAACTAACAAGTAAAAATGTAGGGCACAAGATATCTCGAATAATTAGGGATATGAATAAAAACTAAATACTAAAATACAGATCTAACTGAGTAGTGTTTGGGGGATAGTAAAAGGAGTATAAAGTAGTGTAAGAAACAAGTCACTTTGTTAATAACAGGAAGAATTATTTTTAAATGCCTAAGAATTCCTTTTTTTTTACAAATATTTATATTTTGATAAGATTTTTAAGAACTCATGCTAAAGAGAAGATTCTTCTATTTAAGATAATCAAATTTTTTGTTAAGGAACTTACTATTATTCATTAACTTAATGCTTAGCATTATTTAAAGGAAATACAAATTGGCTGCCTTATGAAATATTCATTTTTATGTGAACATGCATGTATTTATATGTGTTTATAATTGTGCATATATGTGCCAGTTAATACTATTTTGTTTTGAAAAAACTACTTGCATTCTTTGAAGTATGCAAGAGAAAGAATTGGCTTAATTAAATAAACAAAATCAGAAGGAGTCTTTTATTAGGTAAAGTTTGATTTCAAGGTTCAAACATTGTATGATCAAACTTTCTTTCCATGTCTAGGATGTATTTACTACTGTCTTCAGTCTCAGACATCTATCAACTCCTGTCTCACATCGTACATGTTTTGATGGTTCCCAGCAGAAAAACAGAAAATGTGCATGTGTTTCCTAAACATTCATGGAGTTGAGTGATTAATCCTAAAATCAGTGATGAGGTCAATCATTCCCAAGTATCATTTGTACACCTAACCCTGAATTGTACCCCACATATTTAAAATAAAAAATTAAAATTGAAAAAATAATAAGACCACCCTTTAGCTCATAAATATGTGAACTGAAAATTCTGGCAAGTTTCCCACAAAGACAGAATATGTGTTCTGGAAAAAGACCTCTCCTCCCATTCTTCCCCTCAAAGGCAGAGAGATGGCAATCTCTCCCAGGGGTTACCTATGCCCCACCCTCTTTAGCATCAATTATTTCATCAATTATTATGAAACAATGTCTAGCTTTTTGTTAAGAACAAAAGCATGAGTCTTTCTTTTCAAGACTCATCCATGTCAGACCTTTCTGGCATGAATCTTCAGCTTTCCCTCTCTTCTTCTCAGTAGTAAACTTTGTTTTAAAACTTTGCTGACTGCTCTGAAAATCATTTCAGGGTCAAGTCAAGGAACCCACTAGTTTGTACCATAGTACACCTGGTATAATTTCCAGTTTTAGCCAACTATCCCATGAATATAATTGAGGATATGTGCAAAGAGTTAACTACAAGTTCATTCATTTCAACATTGTTACAAAAGCAAGTCATTAGAGATAGCTAAATGCTAACAGTAAGGGATTGGTTAAATAAATTTTGGTATAGCATAGCCAGACAATAGGATATGAAAGAAAGGAAGGAAGGAAGGAGAGAGAAAGAAAGAAAGAAAGAAAAAGAAAGAAAGAAAGAAAGAAAGAAAGAAAGGAAGGAAGGAAGGAAGGAAGGAAGGAAGGAAGGAAGGAAGGAAGGAAAGAAAGAGAAAGAAACGACTAACCTTCAACTGAAAATTGATTACTATTTCCAAAAATACAATAATGAATATTGATGCAAAAAATAACATTCCCCCTCTTAAATATGCCATAATACAATGTACAGGTTGCACCCCAGGCAAGGCTGCATTCTTACTAAGTAGTTGACATAACCATTTGACAGGTTGTGTACTTTAGGCTCTGTTCTTTCTTTCTTTCTTTCTTTCTTTCTTTCTTTCTTTCTTTCTTTCTTTCTTTCTTTCTTTCTTTCTTTCTTTCTTTCTTTCTTTCTTTCTTTCTTTCTTTCTCTCTCTCTCTCTCTCTCTCTCTCTCTCTCTCTCTCTCTCTCTCTCTTTCTTTCTCTCTTTCTCTCTTTCTCTCTTTCTCTCTTTCTCTCTTTCTCTCTTTCTCTCTTTCTCTCTTTCTCTCTTTCTCTCTTTCTCTCTTTCTCTCTTTCTCTCTTTCTCTCTTTCTTTCTTTCTTTCTTTCGAGTTGGAGTCTCACTCTGCCGTCCAGACTGGAGTGCAGTGGCCGCTCCCGGTCACCGCAGCCTAGACCTGCCGGGCTCCGGTGATCCTTCTGCCTCAGCCTTCCAAGGAGCTGGAACTACAGGCGTGCACTACCACGCCCGGCTAATTTTTGATTTATTGTAGAGATGAGGTCTCGCCAAGTTGCCCAGGCGGGTCTCGAACCCACAGACTCAGGCAATCCACTCACCTCAGTCTCCCAAGGCGCAGGATTACAGGCTGAGCCACCGAGCCCGGCTGGCTCTGCTCTTTCTAGATTCTCTTTGACATCTTGTTCTCTGTTCTCTACTTATCCTTTCTTATAATCCTATGTTAGTTGATGTCTGATGCTATTGAATAATTTATAATTCATTCAATATTTGATAGATTGGTCAGAAAATACCCCTAATTGCAGATTGCTTTATCTGCAATTGCTTAGCATTCAGAGGACACAGGTATATAATTCTAAAATCTTATATGACTTCTGTTTTGAAAATAATGCATCGCCTTATTTCTGCATCTGAAGCTGGATTAATTTTTTGTTGTTATTGCTTTTGTCTTCCAGTAAATTTGACTTATGTAGGTAAGAAAAAATTATAGTGGTTGAGTGAATCCTCAGACCTTAACCCCACTGCATTAAGAAAGAAAGGAGAAAGGACGAAGGAAGATAAGCACAGAGCAATAAACTAAATACCACCCCCCAAAAAATAATTACTGTTTACTCTTCAAATTTCTGGAGTCGGTAGGAAGAAATATTTGTTTTAAATTTTCCCCAAGGATACCAAAGTATAATAAACAATCTTTCATATTTGTACAACTTATTGGCTATTAACAGATTTTTGTTCTACCCAACTTTTTCTTGTTTGAATTTTTTTTTTTTTTAGTGTAAGATACAGATTTACTTTCCTACAAAGTAAATTAACTTGGTTATATTTTGCATAAAATAATCAAGAATTTTAAAACTCAAACTGATAAAAGTTAGAAGATCATTGCTTCGTCTTCCTATTTCAGATTTAGAAATGTTGATATTTTAAAAATATTACATATAACATATTTTGTTATATTCCTAACATATAAAATAAAGCAATTAATCTTATTGTATTGATGTGAAATTTAACTTTACCATGAAAAAAAAAGTGTGTTAGATGAACTAGTCTTTGAAAATATTTGTATGCTCATAAAGTGAGAAACAATGCCTTCAATAATTTTTACACATCTAGACAGATACATTTTCGTAACTATAGTATACCAATATACTCCAAGGTTTTTAATATTTGTGCTATGCTGTGCAAAATTTCTTGCAGTTTAATTTTTTTTTAAAGAAGAGGATTCTTTCCACAAAATTCTTTTTATTAAGTAAAAAAAAAAAAGCAAGCTTAGACGGTTGAAATAGGGTGCTTGTTTTAGAGATGTTAGAAATGACATACTAAGCCTTTTTCTTTACCAACATAAGTTAGAAGTTTAAGGATGATTGATTAGTTAGAAATATTTATACTTTTCACATTATGTTCATTAGAAATTTTAATGAAATTATTGGCTGTTGCGAGCATTATTTATAGCAATGTGATTACTTTTATTCTTGTCTAACCACTTGCTCTTAAATTAGAACAATTCTAAATACAGTGTTATTCAAAGATTGAAAGCATCCAATAAATATGAGTTAATAGTCTATAGGATAAAATATATTTCAGGGCTACAGTCATATTATCACATAACTTCTGTGAAAAAGAATACATTCATTATTTGTAATGATGGCTGCTATGATAGCAAAATAAATAACCATGTTGAAGAGGACAAGCCATGAATCTGGTTTTCCCACTTTTGATAAAACCCATATATTGTTCAAAGGTTTATCCTGGAAGTGTGTAACTATTCAAGTGAATAACTGAGTTTGAGGGAGCTCAAATGATTGATAGAATTGGTGTTAATTACCGTACCTGCCCAGGGCTTTTATACTGCTCTTAATAAGAAAATAGCATCCCCTTTAAAGAAGCCATTGACTTTTTTTTCTAATACCTTCTTCTAAAATGTAGAAAATAAACTGTTATTCATTTTTCTTTATAAAAAATAATTCACAACTTACAGATGTAACATACATTAGGCTCTCCTTTCCTCTTCATTTCTAAATACAGCATAAAGTGAATTATTTCCAGAAAAAAAATAAACTATGGAGGCAGGGAGGGAGGGGAAGGGAGGTGGGATTAACGGTAGTCAATATTTGTCTGGGGATGGGGAGACACCCCTCATCAACAAGGGTGCCTGAATGAAGCATATCTATATATATAACCCTTAACTGTTCCCCACAATATCAAAATAAAATATTGACTTAAAAAATATATTGAGTGGATCACCAGAAAAGAGGTATTAGACTTAAAATGTGCTCTTAAGAAGTTTTGCATATTGTCTGATTTCAGAAACTTTAGAGTTTAACAATAACACTAGACTAATTTAAATATTTTACTATAGATAATGGAATAGAAAAAATATAGTGTCCTATAAAAAGGCAGATAAAGTGGTATATATTATATTTATTGCATGTTTGTGGCTAACTGAGGGATTGTGTAAGTTTTCTATCAAGTAATATTTACTAAGGCTAAACTCTAGTCAACTTGAACTTAAAATTATTACTCATAGCAAAATAAAATGTTTATGACTATGTCATTATTTAGATTGTATCCACAATATTTGGCAATAATGACTGATGTCTAGGTTTCTGAAGCAATTTTGTCCAGACCAGTTATATAAACTACTCAGTATTCTTCAGTAATTTTATAGTTTATTTAAATTATCTAATTTTTTTTCATTACTGCCACCAAAGAATACTGGTA
This sequence comes from Carlito syrichta, assembly GCF_000164805.1. Lineage (NCBI taxonomy): Eukaryota > Metazoa > Chordata > Mammalia > Primates > Tarsiidae > Carlito > Carlito syrichta. The sequence continues at coordinate 10,548 of NW_007231672.1, read as the reverse complement.
TATGAATTGAGTATCCCTTATCCACAATGCTTTGAAATGGGAGTTTTTCAGATTTTGAACTTTAAAACATTTACATATGTTATGATCGGATGGCAAGAAAACAGTCTTCAACACATAGAGGGGCGAATTATGAGTCCTTTAATAGCTGGCTGTTGAGAGTGGCTAGCACCCAAAAAGATCTCTTGACCCTGAGCAAAGCACATAAAGAGTTTATGAAGGCAAAAAACTACAAAAGGTGGGGGAGAGAACAGGATTTTGGTTACAGATTAGAACAGAGCAGTTTATCTTGGGCAATTCCAGAACTGCAGTTTGTCCTGAGCTTCCTGTCAGGCAGGGCATGGTTTACTGCTTTACTGGAAGGTTGGGGTTGTAAAGATTACATTCTTGACAGAACATCTGGTTTCAGTCAAGCTAAGGGGCCATAGATAAGAACTTACAGGGAAGTGAATTCACAAAATAGTTACAGCAATCACATGCGGGGGGGGGGTTGTGCATAACTACTAAAGGGGGAATTATAATATGGGGTTTCTAAGACTAAATTATAACAAGCTAGTATGAACAAAGCTACTGATGAACAAAGTTACAGTTGTCAAACACTTCACATATACTTAATATTTTTGGATGATATCTAAGTTTAAGTACATTTTCATGTATGTTTCATATATACCTTAATACATACAACTTGAGGGTAACAATATAATATTTTTAATAATTTTGTATATGAAACAAAATTTTGACTATACAATGGGGGACTCCAAAAGTCAAAGCAGAAGTATTTTTTAGCAGTTGGGTCCCTTGTCCTACAGGCTTCCCCTACTAGGTAAGTGTCTAGGAACACATCAGCATTATTGTACCAGCTAGTTTGGGAGCAGCTGCATTTGGCTTCAGTGAATTTTGGGGGGACTAACTCTTTCAAAGTGTTTGACCATTTCATGATGGGTGATTTACAAGCACACCTGCACACTGTGCAGAGCTGAGTGCTCAACCGTTTTTGACCAAAAATGGCATGATCCCCATCCCCCACCCTCCCTATTCATCAGATCTCACACTAAGGGACATTTTTTGTTAGTTTCCTCTAATGTAAAAATCCTCAAAGGGAAATGTCTTACTGATGTGGAAGAGGTGATATAAAAAGCAGTAGAAGTCATAAAAGAAATCAAAGTTGACAAGTTTAAAAATTGTTCTGAGCAGTGGAAAAATCATCTCAATAGATGTTTTTCATCAGAGAGTATTTTGAAAGTGACTGAAGTTTAAACATGCAAAAATAAATACACAATCTTTTAAATAAATAAATTCTGGTTTGGGGAGGTTCCCCTATCCCTTTTGACCTGTCACATAAGGTGAGGTGTGAAGATTTCCACTTGTGGGTTCATGCCTGTGCAAAAAGATTTCAAATTTTGGAACATATTGGATTTTGGATTTTTGGATTAAGAATGTTCAACCTCTACTTTCTGTATCAGTTGTAAAACTTAAATCTAAATATATATTTGAAATGTTCACTTTTATTTTGCTCTGTTTGGTTATTCCTTTTAGTGCAACTATGTCATATATTTACATTTTCCACTAGAAAAATAAATCTGTAGTCAAAATTTTTGTATACATATTACTTTTCAATTCATATTAAAATAATGTTTTTCATCCTATTAGGAAATTGTAAGTAAAGCAATTTTCCTGCAAATATTACTATGATGCATAGGGTGAAATAAAACTCTACAGCAAAGTATACTGGTAATACTGAAAGTGAACTGAGTTCACAATTGAAAACCCAAACCAGGTCATAACCATAATATCATGAAAACTAAATGGAAAATCACCTTTCCATAAAAGGCACCCAGAATGTGATCTTGTACATTGCATAGTGGGAGCTTTGCAGTTTAGCCAGCCATTATTTGGCATGCATATTGTTTATTAGAATATTGATTAAATATTGCCAGAAAAATACATGGATACATTAATGTTATTAGAAGAATATCAAATGTGTGTTGAATTCTCAATTGGTTACCAAGAAGAACCCTTAGTCATCCACAAACATTAAAATCAATTAGGTTGTAGGTCAGTTTTCATTAGGAACAAAACCAGAAGTAATTTTAGAAATTTTGTCTATTAAAAGGACTCCATAGAAAAGTTATAAGCGATACTTGAAGTAGCATTGCCTTAACTATTCACGTAACACTAATTTTTCTCATTTTCTACTTGAAGTATGTTGCCCAACTTGTTCTTCTCATGTGTAGTAGGTCAATTTAACCTAACCAGAAGTCTTCTAACAGATTAAACTATGGGTTGTCAAACTGGCTCATTTATAGAATATAAAATAAAATAAAAAGTTAAACTTTAAAGGAATCATTAGTGGCCTCAATGAAAAGAACATAGAAACCTAATTTATAGTATATTGTATATAAAGGAAAAATCTACACATCCTCAGTAAATGCCATCTAAATTCTATGTGGCATCACATAGATTGTTTTTTTTTCTCACATGCATGACTTGACTTTTGAAAGACAATAGCTCATGGTAGCACCACTTCTACATAGTCAAGTAGAAATTTGTGTATGGAATTTCTAAAAAAGAACTTACAGTTTATGTTTCCTAAGATGAACAACCTTTGTAGAAAGCCACAATAGGGTTGCAAAACACACAAAGACACGAGGGACAGCAGTAACAGCAAAACCAATACTTTAAAATAGAAAATGACATTCAGATGAGAGCATATCAATGACTGCCTTTATTTAGTTTATACTTTTGCCAAGGTCAAGCTTGCCTCAATGTCATGCATGCTTTTTTCAAATTTGGTTTTAATCAACCTGTAGGATCAAAGTTATTTAAAGAGATCATATGATTAACCAATCTGGGCTTTGGGGAAAGGAAGTATTAAGAAAGCATCTTAATAATAGGCTCGATAAAAGGAAGGTCATCAAAGTACATTTGTATTTGAACATTTAAAAGCATTTCTTTGAAGTGTTTCCTGATGAGATTCCGCTTAGTTAAATATTCATCCAAAATGCTCTCATAGTATTATGTGCAAGTGGAAAGAGAGAGAGGAGACTGGTACGGAGTTCCTGAAAAGACAGCTTTATGATTCTTTTAGACTAAGAATCCTTTATTTATTTTTGAGGTTATATTAAGCAGTATATATGTCAGTTCTTTCCATGAAAACTATTATATTTTATCTATCTCTTGATCTTTATAGTATTGCATGCTCCTTTAAATTAAGCAAATGCTTCAGAAATGCATGTATTCACCAGAGGAAAAGTTATATTTTGATTGACTTAAATTTGAGTTTATTGATTGCATCATAAAACAACCACTCAGCTAATTTAGATAAAATTTACTTTCCAGTGAATATTTCCTACTTAGAGGAGTTGTGCTTCACACAATAACGATTAGTGGGCTTCCTGTTGCAAACAATCACGTTGATTTCATTTTAACGTAGCTCTACACAAAATGTTTCTGGAATCATTTATGTAACTTCCCCTTTTTCCAACATTTTACATTATGGTATGAGTCAGCCAAACTACACAACTAACTATTGTGAATTAATAGTACTGACAGAATCTTCACCAGCAATTGTGCCAATAAAAAGGATAGATACGTCATCTTAAATTACTTTATCAGTGCTTCTAAGTCAACTTGGTAAGATGCAGAATATACTCTTATTTTGTCCCTGAAATCAGGCAGAAAAAAACATTATTGTTCAGTCTTACACAACAGTTTGATCACTTTTGAAGACGACTTGGTAGTCTGTTTTGAGGCTAATGACTTGGGTTTATAATTGTATGTTAATTTAACTGCCAATCTCATTCTCCCTCCCCTGACAGTTTCCCACTACTGCCAATCCCTTTCTTATAGTGTTATGATAATTGTTCATGGTCCATTTATGAGTGAGAGCATGTGGTATTCAGTCATTTGCTTCTGTGATAGATCACACAATATTATAGACTCTTAAGACTATCCAAATTCCCACAAAGTTCATAAGTTTGTCCTTCTTTATGGTTGTATAATATTCCACCGTGCATATATACCACATTTTTTTAATCCAGTCCTCTTTCAATTGACAGCATGGTTTTTGCTATTGTGAATAATGCTGCAATAAACATGTGTGGGCAGGTTTTTTTTATAGAGAAATTTGAATTCCTCTGGGTATATTCTCAGGAAGGGGATTGTGGGGTCGTATGGAAGGTCGATTTTTAGATCTTTGAGGAATTGCCAAACTGTTTTCCACAGAGGTTGTACTAGTTTACACTCCCACAAAATGTGTAGAAGTATTTCCTTTTTCCTGCATTCTCTTCAGCATCAGTTGTTTTTTGACTTATTGATTATGGCATCCTGACTGGAATAAGGTGATATCTCAGTGTGGTTTTAATTTACATTTCTTTGATCATTAGTGAAGCTGAACATTTTTTCATGTATCTGTTGGCTGCTCATATATCTTCTTCTGAGAAGTGTCTATTTATATCTTTTGTTCACTTTGTGATAGGGCTGTTTATTTTATTTCTTTTTGGCACATTTGAGTTCGTTATAGATCCTGGATGTTAGGCCTTTGTCAGTTTTACAGTTCGCAAATATTTTTTTTCTATTCTGTGGCCTATCTCCATGCTCTCTTGATAGTTACTTTTGCTTTGCAGATGCTTTTCAGTTTGATGAGGTCCCACTTGTCTGTCTTATCTCTTATGGCATGGACATTTGGCGTTTTGTAAGAATTGTTTGCTAGTTTCAATTTCCATATGAGTGTCACCTACATTTTCTGAGGTTCTTTTAGCTTGAGGTTTTACATTTAGGTTTTTGATCCATTTAGAGTTGATTTTTTGTGTATGGTGATAGTTAGAGGTATTGTTTTAAACTTCTGCATTTGGTTAGTGTCTTTTCCCAGCACTATCTCCTCTGCCAGTGAATGTTGGTGGAGACTATCCCAAAGATAAATTGGTTGAGAAATTGAGGTTTTACTTCCTGAAACTCTATTCTGTTCCATTGGTCTATATGCCTGTTCTTGTACCAATACCAGGTTGTCTTGATTATTGTAGCCTTATAATGATGTTTTAAGTCTGGAAGTTTGATACCTCCTGCTTTGTCTCTTTTGTTGAGGTTTGCTTTGGCTATTTGTGGTCATTTATGTTTCCATATGAATTTCTGTTTTGTCATTTCTACTACTGAGAAGAATGATGCTGATAATTTAATAAGTATTTTGTTAAATCTGTAGATTGCCTTGGGTAGGATGGATATCTTAACAATGTTGATTCTTCCAATTCATGAGCATGGGATATTTTTCCATTTGTTTGTGTCATCATTGATTTCTTTCTGCAGTGTTTTGTAGTTTTCATTATAAAGGTCTTTCACTTCTCTAGTTAGGAAGATGCCAAGGTATTTCTTTTTTGTGTGTGGCTATTGTGAATGTGATTGTTTCTGTTTGTTTATTATTGGCGTATAGAAATGTGACTGCCTTTTACACATTTATTTTATACCCTGAGACTTTGCCAAAGTCCTTTATCATTGCAAGGAGGTTTTTTTCAGATTCTCTTGGGTTTTCAAGGTATAGGATCATGTCATCTGAAAAGAGGGATAACTTAACTTCCTCTTTTCCTATTTGGATACCCCTGATTTCCTTCTCTTATCTAATTGCTCTAGATACGACTTCCAACACTATGTTTACAGGAGGATTGAGAGTGGGCATCCTTTTCTTGTTCCAGTTTTCAGGGGAAATGGTGCCAATTTCTGTTTGTTAAGCAATATGTTAGTTGTGGGTTTCTCATAGATGGTTCTTACTATTTTGAGATATGTTCCATCTATGCCTAGGTGTTTGGGGATTTTTGTCAAGAAGGGGTTCTGGATTTTATCAAAAGCTTTTTCCATTCTAATGATATAATCAACATCTAAGGATATAATCATGTGATTATTCTTTTTGCAGATGGTGATGTATTTGATTACATTTATAGTCTTATGTATGTTGAACCAGGCTTGCATTCGGGGTGAAGCCTACTTGGTCAGATCATGGTGGATGATTTTTTTAGATGTGCTGCTAGAATCTTGTTGGGAATTTAAGTATCTATGTTCATCAAGGATATTGGCCTGTAGTTCTCTTTCTTTTTTGAATTTTTACCCGGGTTGAATATCAGGGTGATGTTAGCTTCATAAAATGTTTTGGGGAGAGTTTCATATTTCTCAATTGCCTGGAATACTTTCAATAGGATTGGTATCTGTTCTTCCTTGTATGTTTCGTAGAATTCTACTGGAAAGCCATCTGGGCCAGGGCTTTCTTTTGGTAGGTAGTTTTCTATACCAAAGTCAATTTCCTGTGTTGTTCTTGGTCTATTTAGTGTCTCAATGTCTTCTTGTTTCAACCTGGGGGGTTTGTGTGATGTTAGAAATTCATCCATTTCATTTATGTTTTCATATTTGTTTCCACAATAGTGTACATAGTAATCTCTGGTAATATTTTGTTTTCTTTGGGGTTAGTTGTGACTTGATCTTTTGCATTTCTGATTGTATTTTGGGGGGCTTTTTCTCTCATTATCTTAGTCAATCTGTCTAGGGGGGGTCCATCAATCTTATTTATCCTTTCAAAGAACCAGATTTTTGTTTCATTAATTTTTTCTGTAATATTTTGTCTTCTATCCTATATTTTGGCTTTTATTTTGGTGATCTGGATTTTCTGCTGAAATTAGCATTTTGGTGGTCTTGCTTTACCACCTTCTTTAGGTCGCTTGTTAGACTGTTAACTTGTGATCTTTCTATTTTCTTCATGTGTGTTCATAGAGATATGAATTTCTCTCTTAGTTCTACTTTCATGGCATCCCAGAGATTTGGTAAGATGTTTCTTTGTTTTCATTTGTTTACGGGAATCTTTTAATTTCTGTTTTGATTTTCTTGTTGACCCAGGAGTTGTTCAGCATCATGCTGTTTAGTGCCCCTGTCTTTGTAAGTTTTGGGAGAATTTTTTGGTGTTGATAGTTGTTTTTATTCCACTGTGGGCTGAGATGGTGCATGGCAGTATTTTAATGTTATGAGAAATTTGTTTATGCTTGATTTATGGCTGAGGATGTGGTTGGTCATAGAGTTCATTCCATGTGATGATGAGTAGAATGTGTATCCCATGATTGTTGAGTGGACTGTTCTCTGGGTATCCATAAGTCCATTTGATCAAGCATCCAGTTGATGTTCCACATCTCCTTGTTAATTGTTTGTCTCGATGATCTGTGTAGGGTTGTTAGTTTGGTATTTCAGTCCCCAACAGTGATAGTGTTGGAGTCAATAACTTATTTTAGTTTACACAAAAGCTGCTTTATGAAAGTTGGTGCTCCTATGTCGGGTGCATATATGTTTAGGATGGATATTTCTTGTTGATGGATTGAAACTTTTATCATTATATAGTCACCTTCCATATCTTTTTAAATTTTTGATAGCTTAAAGGGTATTTTGTCTGATATTAAAATCGCAACTCCTGCTTTCTTTTGTGTTTTGTTTACCTGAAAATTTGTTTTTCATTCTCTTACTCTGAGTCACTGAGCATCCTTACTGGTGAGGGGAGACAGCATATTGTTGCATCATGACTTTTATACCTAGAGAACCTTGCACAGGTCATCGAGACAAAAAATTAAGAAGGAGATGTGGAATGTCAGCTGGATGCTTGACCAAATGGACTTATGGATACCCAGAGAACAGTCCACTCAACAATCATGGAATACACATTCTACTCATCATCACTACTGTCATTCTATGTCTTTTTGTTGGTGCATTTAGTTCATTCACATTCAGGCTAATTACTGAGTTATGAGAGTTTATCCCTGTCATGAGGTTCTCACAGAGTTTGCTGCTGTTGTTGTTTGTTTGTTTATTGACTTTCTTTTGATTTGAGGGTTGATTTATGTGTGCTTTCAATTTTTTTTCCTGCATTTTTGAGAAGGGCATGGTTGTTGTTCTTTTTTTTTTTTTTTTTGCTTCCTTCTGTGTTTAAAACTTTCTTAAGTGTTTCTAGTAGAGGACTAGAGGTGGCATAAACTCTTAGGGATTGACTGTATGGGAAGAATTTTAATTCTCTATCACTGATGAAACTATCTTAGCTGGGTAGGAAATTCTTGGTTGAACTTGTTTAACTTTTAGAACTTTGAAAATTGGACTCCAGTCTCTTCTATCCTGTAGTGTTAATGTAGATATGTCTGCTGCTAATTGGTCTTCCCCAGTAAGTATTTTGACCTTTCTCTTTTATTGTCCTTAAGATTTTTTTCTATTATACCTACATTGTGCAAGCAAATTACTATGTGTCTAGGAGTTGATCTTCTATTGTGATGACTTGCCACAGTTCTCTGAATTTCTTGTTTGAATGGTCACACCTCTTGGGACATAAGGGAAGTTTTCTTGGATGATTTCATAGAATGTTTGTTCCAGAGTGGTCTCTGTCTCCCTATCTGCCTCAGGAATTCCAGTGAATCTTAGTTTCAGCCTCTTGATACAATTGCTCATCTCTTGGAGGCTTTGTTCTCTCTTTTTAAGTGTCTTTTCTATGTTTTTAACAGTTTGAGTTAGTTCCATATTTTGGTCCTCAAGCTCGGAGATTCTTTCTTTTGGTTGGTTAATTCTGCTTTCCATGCTTATCAGTATATTATTTATTTTGTTCACTGTATTCTTTATTGCCATCATCTCAGTTATAAACTCCTTCATTCTTTCCTCTTGTTTCTCCTCATTTCTATTTATTCTCTCAATTACTATCTTGAAATCAGAATTTGTCATTTGAGACCAGTCATTCTGGGACCTCTTCATTGTTTGATTTCCAAAGCCTGGATTCTCAATTCTTGTTCTCCCAGGGGTTTGTATGAGACCTTATTCTTCCAATGGAGCCTTGTTAAAGCAATCTATATATCCCATTGCATGAAAATGAAGTAAAATAATTGTAGAATTTTTAAATGATTATGACAAAATGAAATGGAGAACACTGCACCTAAAAATGAAAACTACTTTTGTGTTGTATATGAAAATTTTATCAAAAAAGACCATATATAGCTCTCTCTTTTTCCTTGCTATCTGAGGGGGAGTCCTCCCAATCCCACTGTTTCTCTGTCTCTTTTCTCATTCCCTCCCCCCAACTCAGGCCCTGATCAGCGGAGGCTGGACCCTGCAGAGTGGTGTCCGAACAAGGCCCTGAGTACTGGGGATTGGCATTGACTGGAGAGGAACCCTCATGGAGGCCGGCGTTTTTTTTGTGTGCAGCATTGAGATTCTTGATTCTAGTCTCCCTGTGTTGTCCAGGCTGGAGTACAGTGGCACGCCCCCAGCCACCACAACATCGACCTGCTGGGCTCAGGTGATCCTTCCATCTCAGCCTTCCAAGTAATGGGAACTACAGTCAGTGACCAAGACCTGGTGCCTGCTGATCAGCCACATGGCTTCCCTGACCAGCGGGTTCATGTTGGAGATCAGCTCTATGGTGCAGGCCTCTACTCGCTTCGAGGATCAGCAGAAAATGAACATGACTCAGGATACTGGAGATGGGAACAAGATAGTGATGGCATAGGTGGACTTGTGAGATTCTCCGAATGTGAGTTCCCAAAAAGACTCTACTTTTCTTCCCCCATCCCCCAGCCCACCACAAACCACACTGGTCTGAGATCCAGGGACCTTCAGTCCCACACAGGGCCGAATATTGAGGCCCCCTGCTGCGGTTGTTCCACCATATGCGATTCTCACCTGTGTGGCAGTCTTGGGTCTCAAATCACTCCCTGGCTACATCGTCTCCTGCCTAGAACCCAGCACCAAGCCGCTGGTCACACAGGGAGGCTCTGGGCACCTGCCCCTCAGAGACACCAGTCCCATTCCTGGCTGAAGTACCCTGTGGGGGGCCCAGGGCCACTCTCACAACTCACTGCCTGCCTTTTGGAGCTTTGGACCTCTGGAGATCTGGGCCCACCCTGGTGAGGCACTCAGCGCATGACCCCAAGTTGGGGGACCCAGACAAGTAGAGAGAAACAGAAGTGCAAAAACTGCCTCAGCCATTCTCCAGGCAGAGACTTCCATTGCCCTGCCCACCTATCAACAAACCCTACCTCAGTTCCTAAGGTAACTTCACAAAACTGGAGACAAAGCCCCAACCCTATGCTGAATCAGAAAACAGCAACCCCCAGGCAGCCAACTAAAAAAAAAAAAAACCACAAAAAACAAACCCCAACTGTGAGGAAATCTAGCTGCCTGCAACGAAAAACAAAGGGGAGAGGCCAGAGATCAGAGCTGAAGTGACTTTAGTCTGATCACTTATTTTGACTTATGATTTTATCATTTTGACTGTTTGTTTTGATCACGTTTGTTGTTTGCCTTCTGACTTACACTGTTTCTTGATTTTATTGGGCTGTCTCAGTGTAGCTATCAGTATTCTTTAGGGAGTCCTTCTTACGTGTCTTTTTTCACTTCTTTCTGGCCTTGTGTCTCTTTCTCACCTGATAGTTGGTATGTATGTCTGTTTTCCCTCTCACTCTTCTCTCTTTCTAACTTCCTATTGACCACCCTTCCTCCATTATTTTCCTCTTTTATGCCCTCCTTCTTAATCTAGGGACCAAGACTACATACTGC